>NW_007577945.1:300120-339982 GCF_000690725.1 Stegastes partitus | reverse complement strand
ATCGCTTCCCTGATGCGTAAAGTTAGCCGTTACCGCGTTCCTAAGACAAAGCAGTCTGTAGCTGATTATTCAAGATGAAGAAAATGAGGATAGAGAGGAGGAAGCTGGCGGAGGAGATGTTTTGTTACGGTGCAAGTATGGAGACACCGATGGAGGCAGTGAAGAAGAAAAAGGCTACATTCAATCACAATGGCTAACAACGCTAATTTAAATCAATCACGACTGTGGTTTTCTACAAATAAATGAACCCAATCACCTGCGATATTAAAATGTGTCGTCAGTTACTGCATAAATCTGACACTAGAACACCTTATTTCGCACTTTTCAAAATAATTGCTGCTGTAAATGAATCAGGAGACTAGAGGCCTCTCTGTGCACAGACCAATATCTGGTGTGTACTGTAGCCTGCACGTGGGGCGTTTAGGTGACATGTAAATTGCAGCGTCTATCGATACCAAGTGGGGAGTTTTGCCAATTATTGTCCAGTTTAGAGGAGTGACATCAGACAACCTTTGGGAAAACCAATTAATGAATTCTTGTGAAACCAACCGAGAATGTTGATAGAACCTCTGCTCAAGCAGAAAAGTTGCTGTGGAGCCCCCGATACGGCTAACTTGTTAGCATAGTGTTGCCTGTTTAGACAGCCGGCCTGTGAGAAAAGCAACATTAGCATTCATTTTGCATTTGTGTGATGAATATTAGACTAGTATCCACTCTGCTTTTTAGCTCCAGTTTGCAGGGAGGAGAGTCAGGTTGGGATGGGAGGGGAGACAGAGCTGAGGGGAGGCCTTAAGAGACAATAACCGGCGCTTTATTTGCATTAAGCAAATTGGAGTTTTAGTTATATAAACATTTCTCAGAGGCAGAGCTGCTCCAGCGGCACAAGTAATCTCATTAGTTTCGTTCAACCTGGCAGAGGTAAATGACCAAAGTTGGTCTCCTCCGCGGTTCGGCCAAGTTCACTCCAAAAGACTTTTCTTTTAAGGGCACGTACCCTTTGCTGCAAATTATTTATACTCGGACTATAAGTTAAGGTCTGGGGCAGCACACTAAAAGATGCAGTTTGTTCTCAGCACCAAAATGTGTATGTAGCACACAAAGTCGGCTTCACGCTGTAGTTTTTATTAAAGACCCAACACCTTAATGTATTTTTTCAGAAGACATTAAGGGATCGTGATGTGTTTTATTCCCTAAAGTAAGAAATCATAAATAGCAACTCTGTCCCTTAGAAACCATACGACTAATCTGCAGCAACAAATGCCTTTTGAGGAAATGATTATCTATTGGCAGGAAAATGTTAATTAATGTCTGGAAACTCTCATAATTCAAGATCTACTTGTAGCGCCTACAGCATCATTTAGCTTCTTTACATTTCTACTTATGCAATGGCAGGCCTTGTTAAATAGGGTTAGGGATATATTATGTACTGATTTCACACAGAGATCAGCAAAAGTCACTTCAGACACAACTTTTGTAAACACGTCGATATGTTTGAATACACTACAAGACATCATGAGCACAAAAAAAAAAAAAAAAGCAGTCATTAAACAGTAAGGTATAGCAACTCTTTCCCGTGGAAATTATTCTTATATAAAACTCATTTACAGCCGCAAATACATTGTAAGGAAATTAATTATCTATCAGCGCAGTAGGACAAGCTGTTAATTAATGTATCTCGCAAGTCTGGCAATGGAAGAGCTGCTTGTAGCGCCTGTAGCATTCTTTAACTTTTTATGGTCCTGTGTAGTCACTGGCAACCCTTCTTTATAAAGGTTAGGAAGGAGAGATTGTGGACCGGTTTGATACAGAAAATAACCTTGATAACATGCCCTTATCATGTTTTTTACATGCTGGAAGATGCATCATAAGTGAGATAAACAGCTATTTCCACCTTGAACTGAAGGTTAACAAGCTGTTACATGGATTTTCAGACAGCCATGATATCATATGTAAAAACATTGTATAGCTTAATTATTCCAATATTCCAATTCGATGTTGTGGAGCGTGGAACGGTTTCACAGTGTTTGAGCGGGTCCAAAGGTGAGCAAGTGTGCTCGAGCTCAAGGCAAGAACTAATTTGCATATTGCCATATATAGATCTGCACATTGAAAGGGAATAATTAGATTTGTCACAGTATGATAATCGAAGAAAGAAGATCTGTTGATGGTTTATTTTTGGTTAATGATTTTTGTTTCAAGGCTGCAAGGTGGCGCAGTTGGTTAGCATTGTTGCTTCGCAGCAAGAAGGTCGCCGGTTCATGTCCCGGTGAGGACACCCGTGATCTTTCTGCATGGAGTTTGCATGTTCTCCCCGTGCAGTGTGGGTTCTCTCCTGGTTCTCCGGCTTCCTCCCACACAGTCCAAAAACATGTTGAGGTTAATTGGTGATTCTAAATTGTCTGTAGGTGTGAATGTGAGTGTGCTTGGTTGTCTGTCTCTAAGTGTAGCCCTGTGATAGACTGGTGACTGGATGGATAATGGATCTTCTTGTCAGAGGAATTCTGCAGACATGCTATAAGTATTTTTATTTAACCATATGATACAATGCGCTATGATACGATATGGAGTCTTTTTTTATTCCCACAGTGGGGAAATTTGCATTATTACTGCAGCAAATAGGATAGTGCAAACATTTAAGAAACATCAGTAGAAAATAAACAAAAACAAAACATAGGTACTAGCTCACATTGTCCAAATTCCTTTGGACGTGTAGTATTTCACAACAACAGTATGCATGACTAAGCATGTGATTGCATGACTTCAGCTAAAATCTGTGGGGAAAATTGTCATTCAGTTCACGAATCATGATTGTGCCCCATAAATCGTGATATAATCTTCTGTCCAGACCGTCCTTGTACTGTACAAATGCATTTTCTATAAGACACGATTGCATATACAACCAGCCCTGTATGTTAATTTATATTTTCTTGAGTAAAATAGAGCTAAACTTGTTGGAACCAGCATATCCACTATATATACATTTCTGAATAAAGTGTGATCACCACCCAGTTTGCTGAAAACTCTCACATTCAGAGAGAGAGAGAGACACAGAGGACATGTCTCAGTGTTCTCAGCAGCAGCGACAGCCCTGGGCCTGGTGTGTCCTTGTATGATTTTAGATTAGAAAGGTGTCTGGGGTGTATATGGACAAATTTGCATAAATTAAGTTTCTATTAGATGAGAGGCGGCGCTCATTCACAGCTGCCTGCTGCCTTTCTAGTCATGAGACGGACACAAACCAGCCAGGATGAAAGCTTTTCCGTAACAATCCTAGAATACACAGCAGACAGAAGGAGAGGAAAAGGTGCAGCGGCGTTTACTGCCCCGGACAGCGGACGGTTGTTTTAGGGAGAATAATAACAACCGGCTGTGAAGTCGCTGTAAAGCCTCTTAAAGAAGAGTGGGCTGATTATTTATGTTGAATGCTTGTGGTGTTATTCTTGTTGTTCATTTTACCCGGAAAAAAAAGAAAGACATAAATATTTAACACAATTGGCTTGTTCGAAGTGTGTTTACCCTTCCAGTTGTTTTTTTTTTTTCCCAGCCATGTGGTTTGTTGGGTGGTGTGGTCTGTTGCTAAAAAGTGGAAAGGTTGAGAGCCCCCCAGTGAAGGTTCTTTTTTATATATATATTTTATTATTTAACTCCACCCCGCCTGCATGTCATCGACTGATTAACGAGCGCACCCTGTAGGTGGCGGTTCTGCTGCGGAGATAATGCTTGGCCTACTTTTGAGTGTCCTCCATCTTCAGCGCTCCTGATTTCATTACATTTCTTTTTCCTTCTGTCCATTTAATTAATAAATTTACTTATAATGAAAAAAGTAGAGCAGCGTGTGTGTATGTGTGTGTGTGTGTGTGATCTGCCGTTCATAAAACTACACATAACGAGCTGCAAGAAGTTTAAAGAAAGAAAAACAAACCTCAAAAATGCTTCACGGTGTGTAGCTTTGTCAGCACCATCCGCACAACAGCAGCAGCTTCCTCTACATGTGTGTTTTTGTTTAATTTTCTTTTATTTTTCAGGATAAAGTGTCAAATGGCCTCAAAGAAAAGAAAATAAATATTAATGTTAGTCATCTGGATGGTTGATTTTGGTTGTTTTAAAGCGTAAAGGTTCCCTGAGGAGCTTTTATTACGTTTGTATGATTGTGGGTCTGTTTGTTTGTTTGGTGCTCACAGATGGTAAAGTACACCGCAAATGGGTTTATGTTAAAGTAATGTACACAATATTCACTTTGCTGTATGTAAACACACATTGGAAAAGAAAAAGAGAGTCCACATGAGGTTGTACTGTAACTCAGACGTACAGTTGGCTAATTGAAACCACACGATCGCACAACAACGCAGACGGCCTCATCTACCGACGTTCGAGGAGGAACGAGCTAAGTAGGGCACAGCTCAAAACCAGCTAAAGTCTTTTAAATGAATTCTCGGGAAACGCCAAGGGAGGAAACTGGCGTGCGGAAGGGAACTCTACAGTTTTGACGCAGCAATGGAGAAAGCCTTTAATGCCTTAAATCCTCAGTCTTGGGACGGACAGGAGCCGCTGGTCAATGAAGGTAAACTAAGTAGCCGACTGGAGACTGATTATGATGCAATGCAATACAGAAGCAGCACAAACTGCAGCCTCTACAGGGATCGTACAGTCGACTGGTGAACCCTCAAACCTATATATAACCCATGTGAAGGTGTGAGTAACTGCAGACTTGCCCTACTGGACCGCATTTGCTTTAGCGAAGTCAGCCGGTTTAAATCAAAATCTACATATATGTTTGCATAAGCTAAAATACTACAGCGTCTACCAGGCGTGGGCAATATACCGGAAAGGTTTATCATGATAAAACGGCGATGTTGATCATTTTCAATGACCTACTTTTGACCGTCTCAACCCCCAAACCCTATGGATAAGTTTGAAATACCACTTATTGTAGACAGAAACTGCAAAAACACAAAGAATAATCAGATTTTTCAATTTTCTGATGGTCCTTGAACTACTCATCTGTGTCAGGAAGCCTAAACGAAATCCATCCATCCATTATCTATACGCCTCGGTGCCCCCACCGGGATGTGAACCAGCAACCTTCTCGCTGCGAGGCAACAGTGCTACCAACTGCGCCACCCTGCAGCCCCGCCTTAACAAAATCTACATCACAATTACGCTATTGTAAATTTCTCATTTAAAAATTAACCCCAAAAAATAGTTTGATCCAACTGGATTATGCAAAAAACAAACAAAAAAACAAACAAAAACCTACAAATTCAGTGGACTTTTGTCCAACATGTGAAGGGATAAGTGACTTGTTTGCATTTAACAGTCACATGACGACAATTCAGGAACTTTTCGGCTGAACTGCAGGTAGTGTTCACTCAGAGCAGATAGGAAACAAATTAAAAACATAAATTGTGGGCGCCGCTATAGCTCACCGGGTTGAGCTGGTGTCCCATGTACAGGGCTACAGTCCCGATTCCGGAGGTCATGGGATCGAATCCCGCTCATGACCCTTTCCCACTCATCCTCCCCCTATTCTTCTCCCCTACTTTCCTGTCTCTCTGTCACTGTACTGTCAAATAAAGGCACAAAGGCCAAAAAAATAACTTAAAAACAACGTAAATTGTAAAAAATCTAAACGTTAAAGAGTCGCCCTTTATTCCAGTATCAGTAGCACACACAAAAAATGTTGTACATGTACACATATATAAAAAAAACATCCTAAAAAATCAAACTGTCTTGTTTTAAAAAGAAAATATTCATGACTTCATAACTTTGTTTTACAGCACAGAAGACATTTCTGACTTCTCTCTACTTCTACCCATGGTTGTACTGTTTCCATCGAGGACTTCGTGAAAAAAAAAAAGCCTCGTAGCGAGTCAAAATCTGACAGGATTAAAAAAAAAAAAAAAAACACCCAGAAGCTGCTGGGGGTTCAGAGGGTTAATAAACACCAGCAGAAAGACGGTTTATTCGAGATTTAACCACTTTATCCCATTTATCAAGGCAGACTGGTGATCATTTTATTGATAATGGACACAATAGAAAACACGCAGAAGAGCTCCATTATCACCGGCTGTTAGGCAGCATGCATGAGGTTTGTACATACAACCAAACGCTGCTTTGTGTGTCAAGTGAAACTGCTTTCTTATGCAAGTGCTGAAGCGTCATTCATTTCACTGCCCAGCTCTGATATAAAGTTATTGCAGACACTTGTGGGCAACTCTGCCTCTCAGAATGAATCACGAAATATATGTTTGCATAAGCACAAATACTACAGCGTCTCCATTCAGCGGGACGTCGGTGCACCTGTGTGATTCATCTGCTTGTGAGGCCGCGCAGACCAGATGTGTCCTTGTGCTCTGACTCAGAGTCTCACAGTTACACAAGCTACAGGCTTCGCTGACCGTCTAAAAGGCAGAGCCGCTCCCATAACCGAGCTGCAATCTGCGATTTAAAACACACACACAAAAAAAAAAAGTTCCCGAGCCACTCTCCTCGCACTGCCGTGTTCCTGTTTGTTCACTTTTCCCGAGAACTTCCTCAACAATTATGTAAATTTCTCTAATTATTTTGATCTCTTTAATTAGTTTCTTCCCCAAGTAATTGTGTCTCTAGGTGATTTCCATTACGTGTGCTTTTATGTTGTATGGTTATCTAACGTAAAAGTTTTAATAATATTTTAGCAGAGGCAGGCTGTGGGTTTTATCTGGAAATTTTAGTTAGTTTTTTTTTTCCCCGATAAACTCGGATGCTCGCTCCGTGGAAACAGAAACCCAGTCTGGCTGGCTGTGGGCTGTTGACAGAGGGATGCTCACATGGTCTACTGTACGTACTGTACAGCGTGTCCCATCCTTTCTGTTTGCCACGGGGATGCTGGAAGACAGCAGAGCACCTGAGCTCCAACCTCTATACATCAGCCCTGACTGGTACTGTATGTGCCTCGCCTGCCCTGTGTGCATGTATGGAGCATTAAGTGTGCTGGGAAGAAAAGCGCCACATCTGCACTTCCACTATATTAGTTTGTCCTCACCGGGGCACAGGCGACAAAGACGGCATTGCCATGTATCTGCTGACAGATCAGTCTCCTAGCAGTGGGAAGAAACCCTTATGTCAACTCGGTGAGACTGCACAGCTCACCCTCCCCTCTGAACAAATAAGATCAGAGTCAAAATGAAAAGCATTATTACTGCTGACATCTTTATCTCCGGTCTGCCTTATTTAATAACCAATTTCTTTCAAGGCTTCCTGGAGGAGTTTATCCTTTGGGCAAGCCTCCTCCTTTGCTGCTGAGAATCGGGCTGTTTAGTTATGTACACTCCGTTGCCGGAGGGGAGAAGCTGCTGCATCGCTGTTAGCCCTATAGCTGCACACTGCCTGTCACCCTGTCTAGCATTATGTTTATTCCAATAAAGCTCCTGGGAAGTGTTTCATTTGGGCGAAGGTGTTTAGAATACATGAAGCAGGAGGGGGGGAGAGGAAAAGACAGTTTCTTGAAAAATGTTTGCATAATGCTGCATATAATTTGTCTTTGAAAGCAGGGAAATTAGTCATATGATTAATCATTTATTCAGATTCCTCTCATTTTACCTGCTGCACCTGTTCACGCACATGACGAATATAACCTTTGCATACCTAACGGCTAAGAAAAGTCCATTTCTGTGCTGACAAGGAAGCAAGACGTATTACATACAAAGCATGCACAGTGTAGACTACATGTCATCATGGCATTCTGTTTGAGCGGTTGATATACCAAATGTGACATGATTGGACTGTACTTCTGCAGAGAGTAAACAATAGGTTTGGAGCGAACGCCTCTACCTCCAGGATACCGGCTTTTCAATTTTCTATTTCGAAAGTTGCTAAAATAAAAAAATCATGTGACTCGCAGACTGGAAGCTGCGTGGGCAGACGTCTGCGAAGTGAGTTTTGTAAACTCTGAAAGAACAGCCTGCAAATCTGAGTCCAAAAAAAGTTTGGAAAATCAAGACTCGCCCTGTTGAAACTTGAGCGCCGACGTGCCAGAACCCCTTTCCTCCCCACAACACGTGAACTCCAGGTTGAAATTTACAAGGTTTTCAATCCTGCAAAAACAAACTACTAAACTGGCAGAAGAGTGACGCGTTGGAAACATTATGCAAGCCCAAGTTTCAATCTTGCAAAACCTTTTTCAATATTTCAACCTTTCAAAGCTTCATTTTTCCCATTTTGGAATCTGACATCTCATGCAGTGCTGCAAGGTAGGATATTAGAAAACAAACAACAAAAAAAAGATGTTTTATTTTCTGCGATTTTTAATTCAATATGAAAAAATACAAGGATTTTTCCACCAGATGATCTTAAATTACTATTTGGAGAGAATTAAACTTTCTAGAATGACTGGTGGGATTCTGTATGAGAGAGCATCTACACTGAAAATAAAAAAGCTGAAATGTTTTTTAACTTGTTTTCAGGTGCTAACATATGGCACAACGCTGGCAACAGCATCTGAAATTGGTATTTGCTTGAGACGGCATTAAGATCTGGCTTGGCCCAGCTTTGTGGCGCTGATTTAAATAGTCAAACAAATCAAATCGTGTTGCAACATTTGTGAGACGCTGCTGACGGCACCAGTTTTCGGTCGTCCCTTTTTGCAGCCGAAATATTTCCATACACCTGACTTTGCGTTTCTTTTTGCAACCAAATCTTCCTTTTCAGCATTTCCCTCCCGCTCCTCGCTCACTTTGCTGTGCACATACTAAAAAAAAGTTGAAAAAAGATGAACCCAGTGTATCCAAAAACCCTTAAATCCTTAAATTATACAGACTTCTCTCGTAGATTAGTCATAGAAAATGAGAACAAGTTTTCATTTTGCAGCCAAGAAGCTGCAGCACGACGCGTTCGAGGTAATTCGCCTTCGTTTAAATGCTGAAATAATACATCGTGCAGCGCCGTGCTAGAGCGGTTAAAATGAAAGAAAACATCCATTATTTGATTACATTTGGTTTGCGTATTGGCATTTTGACACCAGCGCTCGGCGCGTTGACATCTTGATGAGCGCTCAGCAGTTTGTTATCAACCTTGACCTTTAAGTCATCCGGACGCCACGTGCGGCAGTAAAAAGCTCAACGCTCCGAGCAGGACTGCGCGCCTGAGCTCCGGCGCCTTCTCCCCACAGCGCGGTCATATTGAAAACCGATGTGCAACCCACTGATGAATGAAGTTTTAGTTTTAGAGTACAACGTGCGTAGTGTGGAGTTTGTGATTGAGAGAGGATTTACAATTAATGGTACAGCAGAGGGGATCAATTGCAATTAGGTGTCTGTAACACAATGTGGCTGATAAGCATCCCCGCCATCGATCAACGTGCCAGCACCGCCGTCTCGCGAACCTGTAGGCGCTTCTCTATGTCTTCTCGCAGCGAACGTAATTGACCCCACAGGGTCAATGAACAAAGCTCAGGATTTGTCATGGCTCCAGGATGATCCCCTGTGTGTGGAGGGAGTGGGGGGGTGGGAAATAGCAGGCTTTGCATTTGCAGTCGTACTTATTTTTATGCAAATGCGCAGTAATCTACAAACACACTGACACAGTTGGGGCAATATGGTGGCATCATGCTGTATGCTAATGCTAAGCGAGAAGACTGTGGGTTGTTTTGAATTCTTCTGCATTCTCAGCACTGCTCAGCAATCCAAAGATTACCTCATGGAGCCGTTTCTCAAAACAGGCTGGAAATGTCAAGTCTGGTCTTTTGACATCTCGGACTCGTCTTCATTTTTTTTTTTTCCACCGCTCATGCTCTCGGCCACATTTGGATATTGAATGACATCGCTCTTTTTCCCCCTCCTTCACAGAAACAAACGGAGGAGCTGTTTTCCATGCTGGTTTGTTTTTTTTTTCCCTCCTCTGCAGCGCTATAACAATTCAAGGGATTTCGGGGCTGCATAAACCAGCATTGTACTGAGCCTGATATCTCTGTGCTTTGAGCAGCCTGTTTAGCTGGATGTTGCAAGGTGTTGCTGTGAGTAGATTTACAGAAGCGGTGGATCTGCATGTGTTTTGATCTTTTGCACAAAGCGAACAGGCCAGCAAAAACAGCGTATTATTAAATTTAATGACCTGCTTTTTTATCAAACTAAACACTAAAACCAAAAACTTGACATGAATAGAGATGCTTTGCTGAAATTAAGTTCGCAAAAATGGGCTCCCACCTAATTATTTTTCAGTATCCGATGCACAAAGACAAGCCAAACCTGTGACTTAAAGTTTTAAGATAACGCCGAAAACCATATATTGTAGAAGTTCTATTAAAACGTCATTAAATGCTCAGGTGGATATATGAATAGTGCTGCCATTTGCTTCGCCGCGGCGCCAGCGACATCATCAAACCTCGTCATTGTTCTTCTGTAACAGGGTTGGCATTATGCAGAGCAGCCGTTACTCAAACATAATCATAGCTTTTATGATTTAATTAGGAAGATGGTTTCAACATTTATTTAAGAGTGGCCGTAATTTCAATTCATACACTTTTCAATGGCGCTAATCAGAGCAGCACAGCGGCGGAGACAAGCGCTGTGCCCGGAGGGATGCTGACCTAGTCAAAGGCTGCTGGGTATGGAGGCAGGATAGATTAAGTGGTGGGAAAAAAAAAAAAAAGGAGCATTCAAGGACTGACTGCAAGAGTGCAAAGCTCAAGTGAAAGAAATAGAAGTGTAGGCTGAAGCTATAGAAGCCAGATGTCACCACATGTCAAATGCATTCACTTTATATACACACAAACTTCAGCATGTTAGCTAAGTTACCGCGGGAGCTCACACCTGAACGCAGGAGGCGTCGGAAAGTCTGGCAGTGGTCATTACGTCTAAAGACTTCAGCAGATTATTTGCTGTCATGTGAATTGTGATTGCTGCCCGTCTTTGAAAGGAAGGTTGAGGTCAACCTCCTCCTCCGCAGACTCCAGGTGATGGATGGTTCAACATACAGGAACACCGACAGTGACAGGTTGAATCCCTGTTTACGTAGATAGAATTCTGCCCACACAACCCGCTCGCTAGTTTGTGTCATGTTTGTTACTGTTTAGCTCTGACACGAGAGCACCGAGATTGAGGATTTGCACCAAATGCTTGATCCCCGTGCAATTAATCAGGCATTGTGATCCCAATAAAACTGCATGTGGAGCAATGAGCCCAACAGTAATCATGCAGATTTGGGGTTACAGTTGCAATCAGCTGATTTGAATTCAATATATTGTTTGGTTAAATTCAGAGATTATATCCTCATGTTCTGCTCGCTGTTCAATAAAAATTATAAATGGCTCTGGTTCTGTGTAGAAAAACACAGCCAGGACCAATGCACACAATTCCAGAGAGTCTTCTACATGTTTTGTGCTTCTGCAAAGCACAGAAGGAAGAGCAGAATATGTCGACCATACTCTACCACTGACATGGCGCTGTGTAGAATGGTATGGCTGCACCTCATTATCATTGTACTACAGGGGGAATGATAATGTATAACCAGTTAGCAGGATGCTGTGACTGTGTTTACCCAAGACGGCAACGAAGACATTGTTTTGGTGGAGCATTTGCATGCAGGGAGACGAACACTGGCTCATTTACAGAAAAAAAAAAAAATCTGTAGGTTGCTGCATGGAGAGTTTTGTAGTCATTAGTGGAAGGGAGTTTTATAACGGTAACACATAGATAGCGGACGGAAAAGATGGCAGGCTTGTACTCACAATCCACATCCGGTGACTTAAGCTAAATACTAAATATGCTGGCTGGGTAAATTTAAACTATTTTTCTCCAGAATTGCACCTTTAAAATTGGGTCCAATCTGTACAGAAGTGCCTGGCTTGATTAACAGTAGGGATGTTTTGCTGGTGGAGGCCAAAACAGAGCCAAAAATGGCTCCATTCACCACATGGCCACAAACACAAATATTGCTTCATAACCACTGTATGTGTAAAGAAGCAACTGTGTCAATTTAGGTCTGCAGTGGGGCCTCGTCTTGACTCAAAGAGACGAGACTGATCCGGACTTTCATATCCCACAGAAACAGAGCCATGTAAAGCTCACACTCTGTGAACTCCATTCTGTGTACACTGGACAGGTTTGATACATTTGTGCTGAAACCTTCCCAGTATGGCAACACGAATATGAGATCACTGACCTTGACCTTGAATCGCTCCCGTGGATTAATACGGGCAAGTCTTCCCTCGAGCATTCGCTGTGCTGATTTATGATTTTGAGGTGTTTTTCAGCTGCTATGCACCTTAAAAGCGCTCAAAATGTTTGTGCCCGTAAGAACCGGCTCGCACAGGCAGCACGAGCGGGTGCAACAAACAAACTCGTAACTGTAAGCAAATGTTTGAATAACACCTAAAATTAGTAAAAAAAAAATGACCTTGAAGAGATTTTTAACACACCTGCTTTTAATATAGCAGCAAAGGTGGAAGAATGCAATCAAACAGAACTAAACAGAAGAGATAAAAGCCAGGGCCTTGACATCACTATATGCATTAACATACAATGTAATAGCAAACCTTTGTCTCCAATTATCCAGCGTGCACGTATTGTGAAGCCAAGTAGCCGAACTGATTGTGCAACTTAGAACACCACATGCATCTAATTAGTATTCAGCGCATAAATGCACAGAGTAAAACATTATGATTGCATTCCCCTCCCACTCCCTCATTACAGTATATTTATATTATTTAGACAGATCTGCCTCGGATCCCTGTTTGTACTGAATTATGTCATTTATTTCCTAATCAGATGCATAATTAGAGTGCTTGAAACGGAGATCAAACTGAACTGCAGTGTCCTCCGAGTGATATTGGGATCGGGTCAACTCCGGCGTCACGGCGAAGGCGGTGACATCAGCGGGAATTCATTAGTTTCTTTTCATTAGCTCCGATATCTGATCCCGCGCGCAAAACCAAATATTTGCTCAAACCGCCAAATAAATAGCAGTAAGAGGATTATCTGCTATGCATTATACTGTAGCAGAACGCAGCCTAAAGAGATCTCCTCTCGAGAAGAGCGCTCCGAGTGCTCAAGTTCATTCAATTCTTTTTTTTTCTTCTCCTGAAGCTAAATACAAAAGTAGCAAAGCATAACACAGAATCTAAACAGCCAGTCATCAACACGCTTTAGTTTCTCAAAAGGAAATCTCGCTCCGACTGCCCTGCCTGTTTGTCTGAGTGCCAAGAGGATTACACAAGCTAACACTGGAATCATCACTTCCTTTCTCGTGCATTAAGAGCAGCGGTATGACTCAGTCTGAGAGGCCCTAATACCTTGAGCGTTCGGCTTCTGTGTATGTAAACAACGTCTCATTCAAATTCAGGTTCAACAGATTGCTTTACTTGGATGGTTTTGAAATGCGTGTCAGAACGGGTGTTAGTTTGTTACCTCCTAATTAATGCGTATTAATGTTGTGCGGTTGTAGACGGTTGTATCGTCTTAATCAAATTTACACTTCCAGTCCTGGTTGCAACAGATGCACAGTGATGCTGGTGGCAGATTTACTATCCGACCTACTAGGAGTAAATTCTTTTCAATCTTATGAAATGTTGGCTCCCGACTATCGATTCTAGTCCAGTGACGTGCCAACCAGGAGCACCAGATTTCACCAGCTCCACTCGGAAAGCTCATCTTAATATTTTTTAAAGACATAGAGCCTATAAATGGGACTTAACTATGCACTTAATGTCGGTATGCATGCTACATAATGAGTGACTCCACGGCCGAACGCCCCTTTCACAATTAATGGTCCGTGCAGAAGACATAGAACTAAAGAAGCACACTTGTCCTTGTTTTGCAAAGTGGAGTTTTAAATTGTACATCGGGTGAATGGGGTGCTTAAGCAACAGCAGGAAAACATACTCGGCTGGTCTGGTTCAAAAGCTTTCAAACTGCATCCGCTTCAACAAAAGAAAAGTATGTGAGGAATAAATGAGAATGTACATAGACCTGCTGTTTTTCAAGTTTCTACGATAGCATGCAAAGGTTTTCAGCTTGACTAAAATGAGAGAAAAAAAACTTTCTGTTAGTCGTTTGACAAACCCGAACAGCGTCTACCTTATCGCGCGTCGACGGTGCACTTGGCTGGACGGCAGTTGGCACATCAGCGTTGCTTATTGCCTCAGATCGTTCCTCCACGTGAAGGATGTGATCCCTATTCAGTGGGAGCTGCCTGTATCTGTTATCACTCCGTGTCATCTCTGGATGGCTGTGAGGAAGTGAGACATGATGTATGCTTCTGTCTCTTGTCATCATGAAATAACCAGAGACAGTGCAACTATTGCAATTATTCAATTTATTCTGATGATACTGATGTTCCCCCACTTTTATTCTTTATAATCTATGATGCAATAGTTGCAACAAGGTGCATCAATAAAACATTACACGAATGTATGCGAGCCAACAAGCGGCGTGACATATGAATATGCTGATGAGCCGACTCCACTTTTAATTTTTCTAAATGGTTCAGAACTTTACTAAAGGCGCACTCTTTTTCAACCCGATGCGTCGCGGGCTGACAGAATCAGGTAAAGTAAATTCGAGGTGGCATTTGGCAAACCCCAAAAGAGGACTGGCTGTGCTCCAGTCTTATCTTGTACAGAGAGACAAGAGGCAGGCGCAGACGAGTTGAACTCAGCTGATTATGAAGCGGGCCAAAGGAGCCACGCTCAGATCAAAAGGAAAGTTAGAAGGGGGTAGAGATTTGCAAAGCCAATCCTCACCACCCTGTTAGCTCCAGATACACCGCCTGATAAGGTGTTTGGATCGATACTCAGACGGACGCGGTGACAGAGGCGGGGTGGTTATGTGCTCCCAACTACCAGGAGCTTTTGATGTGTCGTGCTGTTAGGGGGTCGGCCTACTGTGTTGGTCCTCGACTGACCCAATAAACATGACTGGTAAACAATGTGCCCTGGAACTCCCAAATAATGATGCGTCTCGTCTGTAGTTCTGCGCCTTAAAATCAGGATTACACAAAGACGGGTAACATCGACTCTTACTAGAGCTACTTAGGCACAATTCTGAGGTACTTTTACATTTGACGATTCATAAAATATGACAGTTCCAATTAGGGGAGATCTCAATGTGCCAGCATGCAGTGATATTTTAGACAATTCAGGCATTTGGGGGAAGGCCTTTTACTACGGTGGCCCAGAAGTGTCACAACACAACAAAAGTCACAACACAACACAATAAGCCACAACGCTACAAAATCAACCACAACACAACCAAATGAACCACAACACTACAAAATTAGCCGCAACACAACAAAACAAAAGCCACAACACTATAAAATAAGCCACAACACTACAAAATAAGCCACAACGCTATAAATCTAGCCGCAACACTACAAAATTAGCCGCAACACGACACAAGTAGCTACAACACTATAAAATAAGCCGCAACACTACAAAATTAGCCGCAACACAACAAAATTAGCCGCAACACAACAAAACAAAAGCCACAACGCTATAAAATAAGTCACAACACTACAAAATAAGCCACAACGCTATAAATCTAGCCACAACACTACAAAATTATCCGCAACACAACACAAGTAGCTACAACATTATAAAATAAGCCACAACACCACAAAATTAGCCACAACACTACAAAATAAGCCGCAACACAACGGCTGCAATGGAAGTTGTTTTTTTTTTTTTTTAACCCGGAAGTTACATTGTGAAGTGCGCAGCGCCACACGAAGTGGGCAGAAGCCGGAGATTAATGGACACTATTTGCCATCAGTATTTAACTTACTTTCGAGTTGTTTCCAACAATCTCCAGCTTCTGCCCACTTCGTGTGGTTGCGCACTTCACAGAATAACTTCCTGGTAAAAAAAAAACAACTTCCGTTGCAGCCATTGTGTTGTGTTGCGGCTTATTTTGTAATGTTGTGGTTAATTTTGTTGTGCTGTGGTTAATTTTGTAGTGATGCAGCTTTTGTTTTGTTGTGACACTTCTGGGCCACCGTATTTTACCACTTCAGCATGACAAAAGCAGGGTCCTTCATAAATTATGTTCAGTGTGGAAGACATTGACTGGCCTGCACTTCAAACAAACCCAGCTCCGTTGGGATAAACTGGAACCATTTGAGAGCAAGGCCTTATTGCACAACATCAGCACCTGTCCTCACTAGAGTTAAGATTTAAAAATTTGCAAGCAAGTCTTTCCTAGAGGCTGTTAGAGCAGCAGATCAATGGAATCAGATGCTAAGCAATCATGTCAGGGTGTCTTTCTTGGGTCTCCACCTGCTACTGGCCATGTAGTGGTCCCAGGATTATAATAATCTGCAACATTAGCATTGTTTTGAAATTTAAGCACCTTTTATTGCAGATAAAACCTATGAAACACGGTAGAATTTTGATTGCAAGACTTTTATTTAAAGCCGCAGTGCGAGACTTTAAAATATAAATGAACCTCAGCTACACTCAACCCTTTTGCCAAGTAAGTTTCCACAAAGCTGATTAATCCAATCAGCATCAGGTAAATCTTTGTATTGTGCAGTAACACAGAGTTTTAAATCTGGTCTCTGTGGCAACTTTCCCCCGCTGGCGCACCAGCAACAATACATTTTATGTCGACAAACATTAAGTAGTTTGCCAGACCTAAATAGTACAGTGAAAAAAGAAAAAGGTAAGCATCCAAGAAAAGTTTCTTGTAAACTTGGCATTGAGAGGAAGGAATAGTTGGTAGCTAACCTGGTTGTGCCGCTCATCATGGCTCCATGCCATTGCTCTCTTTCTCTATCAAGCTCAAAAAGCTAAAATACTGGGGAGAAAAACCCCACCAACAACAAAGTATACACCATAAGACCAAAGTTTTGCAGAAACAGAGTACTGCACTTCCATAAACTTTGAAAAAACAGCCTGAGATATCCTGACTCGTACAGGCTGGGCTCCACTTCCTTAAAAGAAGTTTATCATATAGATTCTCTGTCCGTCTCTGAGTTGAAGCTGCTGTAAAATTCCATGAAATTCTATGAAAATGTTCTCCAACTTGACAAGCCCCATCTAAAGCCATCTAAAGTGCTATATAACTGTTTTCACACACTGAGCAGTACTCCTTGTGATTTGTAAATCGTTTTTTTTTTCCTGACGCATAAAATTGTCGGAATGCTAAAAGATTTGAATACGTCTTTCCCCGCTGAGGCTTTATTCTGTATTACTATGATCGGCGGACAGTTCGCTCATGCAAAGAAACAATTTTGTTAGCACCTCATGAACTGCATACATAACGTCAAAACAGCTTTTACGGAAACACAATAAAAAAAATAAAAAAAATCACAAAAGGTTTCACTCTTCATCTTCCTCTAAAAGCTGAGCCCTCGCCGCTGTGGAAAATGCATCGAGCCGAACTGCAGGAGATGTGCTCACAAATGTTGTTTTCCTCGGAAGTCTAATGGAGATTCTGCTGTTACTGGCACCAGGCCATCGAGGAAAAGAAAGCGCACCCCCCTCCCTATTCCTCCTTCCCTCTCGCAGACTCCCTCTGTTCTTATCAGCGGGAGGGAGATTGAAAGTTTCAATTGGGTTTATCGTATCAATTGTCCAGACTGACATTCAGTGTAAGGCCTGGCAGCATTGTCTCGGCCAAGGAAAAATTCACTCTAAACAAAGTTGTCGAGGAGTCTTAACGGAGATGCAATGTCAAGGTGACAATGACGCTTCGGTATAATGCAGCAACGTCTCCTTTTAGAGGCCGCAAACGAGGGTGATGTTGTTTATTTACGCCTCATTTTTTAAACCGGATTCAAGATGATCTGCTTTGGAAAAGTTGCATTCATCATAAACATGAACAGATGAATGGCCTTACCTTGTCAGAGTCGCAAGAGGTTGGTTTCCATCCCAGCGTGCGTTGGACAAAAGGCTACGAGCTCCGCGGCCGGGTTTGCCAGTCTATTAAAGTGACAACACACAGACAGCTCAGGTTAGAACCGAGGACCTTCTCGCTGTGAGGCGAACACCGTCCCACCACGTCGCTCCATCTTATCCCTCGAGGCATTGCTTCCCTTTGTGTGTTTCGCTCTTTCATTTTTTTTTTTTGTTCTAAAGAGAAAATGATTGATTTTTATTATTCTTTCATTCACTTCCTGGACTCCGGCCCAGTTCTGCTTTGAGCTAAATGCTATCAATGGATTGACGTAACGCTTCAAGGTAATCTATCCAGAAGCTGTGGAGGCATTTCAAACCAAGGAAAAGAGGATTTTTTTGTAGAATCATGAGGATGCATCATCTGGGAACCACGAATCTATAAAGAAGCTTTAGTGACAAGCCAAGCAGATGGGAAATTTTCCCTTAGTATGTGCAAATCTGGACCTGCTGGTGGTTCAAGAGGCTCGCTAATGTCTGTAGGATTCATCCTCTGGTGACCATGAACATCTGTAGGTAATGTCATAGCAATCTATCCAATACTTTTCATTCTGGAGGTGGATCAAAATGACAACACATGAGTCAAGAAAGCTTTTTTCTTCCCTTGTATTATGTAGAAAGACCAAATGTGTGCACATGAATGCAAAAAAACATTCCAAAAAAATATTGTTAGGCTCCAAAATATGTGGTTTAACTCTATCTGTAAAGGGAACACGTCGTTCTACGAGACCGTCGAGCTTCTTGCTTGAGAGAATTCAACAGTGTGCAGACTGGAGCTGCAATGATTAGTTGTCACCTATTAAATTAAATTAAGCGCCAGCTATTTTAATAAGCGGTTTGAGTCATTTTTTAAAATAAAAGTCAAAATTCTCTCATTCCAGCTTGTTAAATTTTAATATTTTGTGGTTTCTGCAGCCCTCGATGACAGCAAACTGAAAATGTGGCGTTCTGGTTTGTGGGAAACGCAGATTATCACAATCGTCTGACATTGTTTAGACCGCACAGCCAATTGAATAATCAAAAGTAGAATCAACAATAAAAAATAATCATCAGCTTGTGCAGACTCCTCTGTTTCATGACCTTGTATTGTGTACAACGAAGAGAAATAACACAATCAAATAGCAGTATTCAGAAGTAAATTAATAGTATTCCTAAGTAGCGCTCAAACAACAAGAACAAGAATCCTCAGTTTCAAATCATCAACAAACTGGCTTTGTCACAGACTTCCTGCATTTTGAACCTTTGAATCTTGCTTCTGTCAGACTGAGGGGACTTGATTTTGGAGTCTAAATGCTCATTAGCGGTGTAGCTTAGGGCTATTCCTAATAAAGGTTATTCCATAAAGGCAAAAAAATGAATTACAGAAAAGGAAAGAAACCCCAAACTTAAAAATAATCTTTTAAAAATGGGTAGGATGAAGTTAAACGTATTCTTTCTGCCTGCTACATGTCTGTACATCTCATACTGTTTCTGTTTATTTTGAGATCATCATCTGGATTATTCCATACGTTTACAACACAAACTGATTAATATCCAGTCTTCATGGTGGTTCAAGCAAATGGCTTTTTGAGATTTAAATTTCCTCTTAATTCATAGTTTCCAGTGTTGCTCATGAACAGTTGCTGTACGTTATTCTTCCCTCGTCACTTTAAAAGACATTTCCATTTCTAATTAGAGGGATACATTAAATCCCTTGTTTCAAAGCTGCACAAGATGTAAGAGACGAGTTAAAAAAAAATCATTATTGAAATCAATTTATGTAGAACATTAGTCAGAAATTAAACACTAAAATATCTCATAGAAAAAAAGTCCAATCATGCAACAGAATCCTAAATTTAAAAAACAACAACAAGTTTATTTCAGTATCCTGACAAAGAAAAAACGAGAAAAAAATCCTTAATAATTTGGGAAAACTTCCAAACAAGGTGAGTTAAAGAAACGATCATTCCAGTTTGTTTCACTTAATTTTAATTTTTAAGAGGTGTGGGTGAGTTTATTTGAGTTATAGGAATGTTTGCGAGGGGTTATGGAGGCTACAACAAACTAGTATGAGGGATAAAACACCTTAAAGTGGGCTGAAAAGAACAGGGAAGAAGCCTGGAAATGTCAAAACTTACCTTCACCAGGGTCCAACAAAGAAAAGCCGGCCAAAGAGGTCGTCAAACAAACAATATCCAACCTGCTGCTGCGATTAAATCATAGTCAGCAGCTCCTTATTGTCTGGAAACGTCCACAAATCCAGCTGAATCTTGGATGCAAAGTCACTTTTTTTCAAACTTGTCACAGTTTTAAACCAAAGATAACCACAAACTGGATCCAGACATCTCCTCTCTCTGTCCTCCTCCTGCTCCATGCTTCCTTTGTTAGCAGCAGCAGCTCCTCTCACAGGTGCTTTATCACCTCACTTCCTCCCTTCACTTCCTGCCAGGTGGAAAATAAGGCCTGTTCTGTCTGTTTTCTTCCTCTTTCCGCTACAGTTTGGACCCAGTGGTGACTACATTAAAACACACTGCCAGTTTAAATGTGCTTCCGAACCTTGTCACCTCACAACTTGGTTCAATTTTACAACCGTTTGCCGTCTGCTGTGTCTCAGCAGCGATGCAAAAGGCACTAAAGCTGAGTGTGTGTCAGTCAGCATGGCTGCTCTGGGGTGCCTCCTGTTTATATTCATTCTCTGGGTGCCTGTGAGGTCAAATTCAGTCTAAATAGCATTACATGAATATTCGAACATGGGTGAGGGGGCCAAAGTTGAAAGCAGACAGTGTTAGCTTAGCTGTCTCAGGTTTAGCATCTATTAGCTCCAGATGCTACGTGCAGTTTCAAAGAGGGTGATGGCCCAAATGTCAAATGTGATGTTTCACAGTGGTAGTGTACAAAGCAATGTGTGGCAATACAGTGGTGAAATCCATCTTTAACATACAGCCTATGGATGCAAATTATCTTGTTCTGGAGCTTAGGGTGAGGCTGCAAGGTGGATCAGTGGTTAGGACCGTTGCCTCGCAGCAAGAAGGTCAATGGTTCGCGTCCCGGTGAGGACACCGGGATCTTTCTGTGTGGAGTTTGCATTTTCTCCCCGTGCAGCGTGGGTTCTCTCCAGGTTCTCTGGCTTCCTCCCACACTGTCCAAAAACATGTTGAGGTTAATTGGTGATTCTAAATTGTCTATAGGTGTGAATGTGAGTGTGCTTGGCTGTCTGTCTCTAAGTGTAGCCCTGCACTACTACTAAATACAGTTAAAGTATGTCTCCTCCAGGACAGGATCGGGACATTTTCATCACTTTATAAAAAAACAACCAGGATGACCAGGACAGGATGTGAAGACAAGACGTTTGGTCACCCTACTGGAACTGGACCTAACTCACTGGAGACTGAGCTTTGAGATGTGCAACAATAGTGCTGAAAAGGCCCAAAAAGATCCATCCATCCATTATCTATACACCTCTTAATCGTCACTAGGGTCGTGGGGGGCTGGAGTCTATCCCAGCTGACTTAAGGTGAAGGCAGGGGACACCCTGGACAGGTCACCAGTCTATCACAGGGCTACACTTAGAGACAGACAACCAAGCACACTCACATCTACGGACAATTTAGAATCACCAATTAACCTCAACATGTTTTTGGACTGTGTGGGAGGAAGCTGGAGAACCCGGAGAGAACCCACGCTGCACGGGGAGAACATGCAAACTCCACACAGAAAGATTCTGGTGTCCTCATCCTCAAAAGATCCCTTTTGGAAATAACATTAGTTTACCACATCATGTCTTAATACTGATAACCAACAAAACTAAACATCTTCATATTTACAGCCATACTCATCTACACGTATTAATGTTGCTGATATGTTGGATTTTCTCAAGTCCTTGACGTGTGAAAAGACTTTCTAACACAACGCCTTCATGGCTCTGCCCTCCTGCGCTCTTACTCGGACCAGATTTCACATTCATCTACACTTTCAACTGCTTAGCGGAGTGAAAAATGTTAACAAGAGCCGCTCCTGTCCTGCTACCTGGTGTCAACGTGTTCTTTTTAGCCTCTAACAGTGTCCAGAGAGCCGCTCGCCGCCGTAATAGGTGTGCGGATTTCTGCCCGTCGACATGTGAAGATGAAAGAAAAGAATGTCTGCCGTCTCGTGATGGGGAAAATTAGCGCTTAGTCCAGGAAGGGAAGTTATTCCAAGGACGCAGAGAAGAATAGGTTTGTGAAAAGATGATTTAAATACACTTCACCAGCTGCAGGAATGTCAAGTATTAAGAAAATGTAACATTATATTGCTTTCTGCTTAAGGACACATTTAAATAAAAGACAGGATAAAACACTTTATTTGGTTTTTAAAAATGACTCATGAAGGTAATTTATGAGTTACAGACACTTTTTTTGTGTTGACTGCAATTTATATTTTCACTGAAGTTGCATACATTTCTTCCTTTTTGCCTACGAGCTGACGTCTAATAACATTTTTCATAATTATCTCGTAATTTATTGCAATTAATCACATGATGAGCAGATGTGAGAAACAGAGTCTGTGTTTGTTTAAACATGAGAGAAAAGAAGCATCGCTGCAGTCCCTGACCTCGCATTACAACCGGAAATGTTTTGTAATTTCGAGAACAAATCAAGCCGACACAACGAGCTGCTTGAGGTCTCTTAAGGTGGAACAGTTGAAAAGAAGTGTTTTTTAAAAAATGGCCGCGGCACATTGCGCCAAACTTTTAATTGATTTATCGTATTTACTTTTTGCTTTTATTGCACTACTTGAATTTATCATTAATTTAGCAATAAAAAAATAAAAGGCTACATTTGTTTGGTATTAATTTAGCGAACAGATGACCTCATTTGTCAATTTGGAAGCCGGACAGCTGAAGATTTAACTAGAACAGCGATCCAATTCCGTTTCCGTGTCCTCCGCGGAGACACAGTACATCATAAAACGCTGACACTCTGCCCATTCGGCTTGATTTACTTCAATTTGAAGTGAGTTATTTCTTTGCTTCCTAAAGCACAACAGCTCCGAAAAATCTAAAAGCAACAAACGCCTGAGGGACAGCCGGTTTGTGATGGAAATTGATCAGTGGGGCTGCAAACAATCAAACAGACACAGGTGCAAATTTGCAGCTTACCTAATCTCATGACTCCTTTTTTTTGCTGCAATAATGCACATTTTTAATGCTTGTATTACTGTAGTGCTGCAAGATTTGGGTTAGATTGCAACATATCAGGCGCAATCATTTGTTTGTTGGCTTTTCCTGCAACATCTGTGCAGCCCGGACAGTTTGTTTAAGGCTGAGGCCTCTAAAACCTTCTGTTTATATCTGTAAAACCAGGAAGAAGCTGTCCTGTGGTGCTTGAAGTGAATACCAAAAATAGATGCATGCCTAAAATAGATTGAGAAATCTAAACGAGAGAGCGAAATGTGACACCGAGCCGCAAAAAGACTTCCCTCTTCTGTTATGTGTGTTACCAGAACTCTCATTCTTCTTTTTGTGAATTAAGAAAATCATCATTATGTAAAAAATTATAGATTTCGCTTTTGGTGGTTTCGGAGCATAAAATACATTAACAAGTACATAAATTTTCATTTTCACAGCTTCACCAAATAACAGAACGGAAGCCGACGAGTGTCGCCTTCCAGCCAGAGAGAAACACACACAAGTGTCCAATAAATCCTCCCAACTATTATAAAATATTAGCTAATCTTTTTACAATTCAGAATGACATGGATGGGGATTTTTTTAACAGGTGCATTACTGCTGAAGTGCCTTGGGGGCAGAGATTAGCCACTGCGCCGGTGCATGACTGCGGGACTGAATGAATAATGCCACCAGCTGAATATTACTGTGACCGGCGACTGTGAGGACCGATCCTGCTGCAATCTGAATGTCAGTATTTAAGCTTATGCCGTCTGACATTTGTTCACCCCGCAGATATTTTGCAGCTCGTGAAAAATAATGTCAGAATTTGTAAGTAATTTGTAAACTCATCTCATTTATCACACGCCAGCCGGAGTCATAAACTTTCCGATGCATCGACATATTAGCTGCTGACACGGTTTAATGCTGTTTGTACAGTGTGCAATGGAGTGCTTCTTTTTCTTTTTCTTTTTTTTAAAGGCTGTAATAAATAGCAGGACAGT
This sequence comes from Stegastes partitus, assembly GCF_000690725.1. Lineage (NCBI taxonomy): Eukaryota > Metazoa > Chordata > Actinopteri > Pomacentridae > Stegastes > Stegastes partitus. The sequence goes on along the minus strand of NW_007577945.1, from coordinate 315,987 downwards.
TGGAGAAGCAACTGGAATGTCACCTTCTCAACCTCCAAGATTAGGTGCAAAAATCAGGGTGGCAAAAGCTAACAAGACGTGCTGTTCTCACCACTTGTCGACTTGTGTCAAGATGCCTTGCTTTGGCAAGCACTTTAACTTCCAATGCACTCAGATGAGCTGCTGGGGGGGTTTAAGAAGTGGTGTCTGGGTCTAGAAGAGTCATATTCTTTGCTCATAGTTGAATTAAAATGAAGTCAGATTTCTCCCCCACAATTCCCTTCCTGATTGTTTTGAGCTATGGTCACGACTGTAATTATCAAAAAGAAAAAAAAACTCTCCCGGAGCACCCAGAGCGAACCTTTAGATTTAAGTAATGTCACCTGCTTTGATTATTTCAACTTAACGTCTGAGAAATCAGGATTCACATCATTCCGGCAGAGCGGATAGACGGAAACACTCCAGAACCCCATGAGCTTTGGGCAGCGCGGCTACTGAGAAGACGCCAGTCGGAGGCGCGAACCCAAACGGCTGGGAAAATTTAAAACGCTCCGCCATTGCAGTTGTTAACAAAACACAGCTTCATAGCTGCTAAATACTCCCAGAATTAACACAGACTTTACAAGTGAGGTGATTCAGGCTGCAGATTGTGTTGTCAGCTTTCTCAACACTGTGATCTTTAGCTTCCAAACTTCTCCCTTGACGATTTCCGGGCCTGTGTTATTTGAACTGACGGCTGAACTGAGCGCTGGTTCTTCACAGAGAAGCGCTCCAACTGCAAGTCGTGTAATATTTGTAAAGAAATTAAGCAAATTTTCACTTCCACAACCACTGGCCCTCAGAGAGTCCCCGTCAATTTGCACTGTAAAAATGAACAAGTGTGTTTAACTTGTTTCAAAAGCTATGAAGTTTAAGTTGTTTGCGCTTATTTATGAGACAGAATAAATAGTTTGGGTGACGATGGTGTAGCTGACAATATATTCCCATCAGCTTTATTCTTAAACTATAATCAATAAGTTGTTTTTGTGATAATAACAAGACAGTTCAAGTCGTGCAAACCTAAATTCAAGCTGAGGCAAAATTATCAGTAAAACTGGCAAACCTCTATTGATGTGTTGAGTTGTGCAAACACAAAAATAAAAGCTGGACATCATTTGCCTCCTCAGGTCGCCAAGTATTGAGCACAGCAAACAAGCTGCAGTCTTCGATCTCATTTAATAGTAAGAGACACCACCTGGTGGATCAATCAGGTACTACAGCTAACGCACAATACGCTTTCTGCTAGGTATGTAACTCTGTATTTTTAGTTTGGTAAAATCATTAATAAAAATTATACAATTAACAAATAATCATAAACATCGTTTGGATTAACTCCAAAATCCCTACAAGAAAATAACTGAAGTGCGTAAAATAAGTCCTGGTGGCCTGCTGCAGTTAGTGCAATTAGTCAGGGACTGTGGGGGGAAAAAATATGTTAAAACTAGGGAAGGCAGTGTTTGTTTTTGGCATATTAGGACCAAAAAAAATACTAATATTTATGATTTTTATGTAAGGTTATGTGTTAAAACTTCTATCACATTCAGTATGAACTAATATTTTTGTGATTATAATCATAACCATTTGTTTTATGATGGTGGTTTTACATTATTTCTTCTTCTTTCTTCATCTTCTGGTGGCCACACTTTGTTTTAACATTAAATTGTGTCAAATATACAAGATTTTTTATGTACAGTTACATGTAAAAACTCACAATAAACTTGATATGATCTAAAATTAATGGTAGATTCATGCAATTTAAAACCAAACTATGGGTTTTGTGACACTATATTGTCATTTTTTATAAGATTTAGATAAAATTGTATAATCAAACCCAGCTAGTAATGGAACTTTTCTGCAGTATTAAGATTATTTGCACTATAACATTATTCAAACATATATAAAATGTAAAATTAAGTCTAGTAAAAACTGTTAAACTATAACATATAGTAGCCTATGACATTACTATTTCCCATTATTTCCAGTATTTTCAATGCTAAAGGTAATACATTATTCTTTATTTTTTCTTTCCGTGCACATGTTTATAATGTCTTTTCAAAGAATCTGCACTTTACCTTTTCTTTCTCTGCAGGATTACACAATTAGCTCAACCTTAAGGATCCCTGTTGAATGTGTTATTGTGCACTTTTATACGCCGCATGTGCTGGCTCTCTGAGAAAAGCACCGATTGTCATCTCTAGCACAGCACGCTGGCCTTTTCTCTGCCAGTGGACCACAGAGTCAATGCACTCTCTAGAAAGACCTTGAGGAGCACTTCTTAACTGCTCCGTCCAATGATTGCTGCATTATGGAACAGCTGTCCACCAGCAATATCAGCACAAATCACTCATTAATCACCTGTTTGCCTTAAATACTGCCGTACGGAGGTGACCAAAAAAGGTGCCAGCAATTTTGTGCTTTCATTAGCAAGCTTACGGTGATTATTACCAGGAGGGCACTTGAAGGTGATTTTTTTTTCTTCTTTTTAATACAATACAGAGATTATTAACTATCTAACCCATGCAGGAAGGCTGTGCAGCTTTCTGATAGATGTATTTTTTTGGCGAGAGATAAGGAGCCACCGCTCTGACAGAGATGAGATCACAAAGGAGCTGAGATGTTGACATCGTCCCTGTTGTCCTTATATAACGCGTTCCTGTCGCAGGTCTCAGACTTACCACTTTTGTTCGCGTCCCCAGAGGTGGCTGCTTTCCCACCAACTCAAGGTAGAGGACATTGTCGGGACACGCCAGCTTATACATGTTAATGTCCCCTTTTTCCTATTCTCCTCCTGTTAGATTGATGGCTCAGCAGTGGTTCTCATTGATCAATCAGACACAATCTGCGTCTCAAATGAACCCCGGCCAGGGGGATTGTGCATTCTTCCAGGGGAACCACGTCCCTAAGGGTATGACAGTGTGGCGCACCGGATCGATTGTTTTCAACTTATTTGTGTAAATACTTTGTAACCTTGCTGATTTATCATCTGCGTTTCTTTGCCGCCGAGTGAGGAAACTACAATAGATATGGCCCAGCCCTGCTGGCACGGGCTCGGCCTGGTAATTTTCATCTTCGCGGTCAAGGCTGGAGAAGGATTACAGGAATGATGAGAATTAATTATGCATTTCATCAGCATGATGGATACCACACGTTCAACTCAAAACTATATTTCCCCCGAGAACAGAGAGGAGTCGGCTCGTTGCCGGAGTGAATCCTCTGAGAAACGCTGTCAGTTCAGAAGATGAAACTTTGCTGACATTAAATAGAAAAACAGTGGTGTGGCTGTCGACTGCACAGGAGTTTCAGTCAACTTAAACACTTTTAATTCCAAGTACATGAGCAGCATTTAGACAGAAGACAGTTGAAATGCCTTCAGTTGTTCTGCTGCACCTTTCAGTTTTTACCATACCTCACAGTGTATTATTGCACATACACCACGCTTACTCCATTTGAACTGACATGTGAGTGTTTATCCTATAGGCTACTATTTCTAATTAACGTTATCTCTGAGAAAAAGGTTTAATCTGTCAGCTGGGTATGATCTTCTTCCGTGCAAATATGAAGATGCACAAATCAGAGGTGCAACAAATTCCAAACACCATGCTTTTAAAACCGAATCCCCAAATCCAACAAACTGAATAAATCTAAGAGGCAGATTGTCTTATCAGTTTTCCTAACACTGTGATCTTCTTCTTCTCACCTTACCAGAATATGTAAAAGAACTGAAAATGCCTCCTGGCGGTTGTAGTTAACTTATTGCTTTATTTTTTTTTTCAGTTTGTACCAAAGAGGCAGATATTTTCTAATGTAGTAATGATTTGTAGACCTGTACAGTCAAGTGTAAATATAAGAACGTTCAATTGGAAATGTTCTTCAGCATATTTGAACAAGCACAACATTTGTTTTGGCACCGACTTGAGCAACAGCACAATGAAAATGTGCTCTTTTAAGCATTTATTTATCAGAGATATCAACAGATGTGATATTGAAAATGTAAATACACCCTTAGCCTCAGAAGCCACTGATGACTTCTAGGCATTTTTGCATAACTGCCCACCAGTTTCTGACCTTGGCTGGCTGAAATTTTGCCAACTTTTCAAGAATTCTTTCAGTTCCAAGATGTTTGAGGCTTTTCTCACATGTTCTAGCTGTTTTAAATCCCCTCCAACAACATTTCAGTGGGATCCAAATCTCCATTCACCCTCCGTTTTGTTCTTTTTGAGCCATTTCTTGGTGGGTTTGCTGGTTCAAACTTTTAGTCAACTTCAACTTGCGGACACATTATCTTCAAGCACTTTTCGATTTGATGCAGAATTCATAGTTGAATCAGTGACTACAAGCTGCCCAGTAACCCCGTCTCCCACAGCTGGTAGGAGGTTCTTCTCCTGAAAAGCTGCACCAAACATGTCTTCTGTTCCTGCAGCCAAACAGCTCATCTGTCCACAGCACATTACTCCAAAAGACCTGCTCTTTGCCTCGTTGGCAAGACTGTTTTGCTCTAATGTTCTTTTTGGACAGCAAAAGCTCTTTCCTGGCATGCGTCCCATACAAATCAAATTGGAACAATCTCGGTCTGATTGTAGATGCAGCACTTTGACACCAAACACCTGCAGATCCTTCGATGGAATTTTTGGGGGTTCTTGGACACTCGGTGTTGCCTGGGCTGGGTTTTACTGGACTAAACCAGTCCAGGACAAATTGGCAGTCATTTGTAGATGATGTCTCTTACAGTGGAATGATTTACTTCGAATAAATTGTAAATCCATTGGCAGACTCACAAGCATCCAGACTTTTTTTTTCTTTCTCCTCCTCCTGAAGGCCTCTTTAGATCTTGGCATGATGACACAACACACTTCAGCAGCAAAGAGAACAGCAGACCTGAGATGTCAGAGGTTTGAATAAGACAGGATCCACCTGTCACTCCCTCAGGCTGTTTGTGCTTTTTGCTTTTTGGATTGTGCTCCCACCAAAAGCAAAGAAACACTACAAAATATATAGACATAGATAAAACAGTGATGTAGGGAGCTTTGCTTTTTGTTCAGCTCCTCCTCAGAAAGTGACCGGGATTTATCAAAGTCCTGGTGCTCCCAACCATCATTCATCAGTTGAGGAATTCACTTTCGCTCGGACTTTTTGTCTTAGAACACCATCCAACTTTTCTGTTGTGACCCAATTTTTTTCCTCTCCCTCTATCAGCGCCCGCCGTTTGACAAATGCACGGAGGAGGCGTACACTGAGGGGAAGACGCTGATGCTTCCTGTCGAATAGAGAGATCCACCTCAGGCGGCGTCAGCTCCGTCCTTATTTGTCATAAGTGTCGGCTGTTTCCCATGGCTAAAGACAAAGGCCAAAGAACGCATGAGGAACATGCATTTTTAATGTGACGTCCTCATCAAATTCACCACAGCGCACTGAGCGGAATGCCAATGACGCTTTATTCTTCTTCCAATTACAGAGAGACAATGCAACAATATAAGCTGTGAAGGGTGAGTCTGCCTCGTACGTGACGAAGCAGCGGGACAGTTCAGCGTTTCATCTCCTGAACTTGTGAACTTTATATTTGTGTGTGATTAGAAAATAAATACTCAAAGGCATTCATCAGAAGTGTAGAATAATGGGGGAGGCGGAAATGAGGAGTTTCATGTCAAAGCAACAGTATCTTGTGTTTGTACCTCCTGGGACCAGAATGATGTCTCCGCTGATAGTGAATAATGCAGCATATAAGCGGGCCGTATATCACAATTACAGTTTACATTATTTATACTGCCTGACATCCCGGTGAATGCTGATTTGACCGAACTCACCTTTATCTTGTTGCGAATATGCTGACCATTACTCTGTGCCCATTATTTGACAGCGCCGAAATGTCACCGGAGACTGAGAGATAGTCGGATTCGCCGCCGCGCTCAGAGAGAAGACGGGAGCGGGAATGTAAATAATTCCTGCTGGCACTAAACCGTGGCTTTCATCTCTGATGTTCTTTTTCAGTGGTCGGCCCACACTCCATCATTATAATGAGGGAGGCTCAATTAGACAAGGTCTACAATGGGGGTTTTAAATGTCACAGTGCAGGTCCTGACATTTCTCTGTTTGATATGGAATCAGAATGGGAGTGGAGTTCACAGGGAGAACTAATCTCAACTTCCGAAATAACAAATTCCACCCTGTCACAGAGCTCTGAGGGAAGGCTCCTGTGGTCACTTCGGAGACATTTACGCCCAACAATGCTGGCCGGGCCCTCTCAGATCTCTCTAATGATGGAATCAATTAGCATTGTTTAGGTTTGTAATTAGCCCTGTGAGGTTAGCATGTTTACCAGAAGCATGCGACGAAGGGGTCTTCGGGCGTCTTATCCAAAAGGTAATTGGATTGTCAAATCAAAAGTGACTCAAGAACTTTTAACTTGTGGTAATTGGAGTGACCACAATTACCTGCAGGGCTGCAGTGGAGGGTGAAAAAGGGCATGTTTACCCACCCCTCGGACCACTTTGAGCCTTTAAGCATACTTCACACAGGAAATACAGGCTTCCTCTTACAGTTTGTGGTGTGAAGTCTAGCGTTGTTGGGTTCAGTAAAATATATGAAATAATCTGAAACCATCAGTTGGTAGCACTGTTGCCTCGCAGCAAGAAGGTTGCCGGTTCGTGTCCCGGTGGGGGCACCAGGATCTTTCTGCGTGGAATTTGCATGTTCTCCCCGTGCAGCGTGGGTTCTCTCCGGGTTCTCCAGCTTCCTCCCACACAGTCCAAAAACATGTTGAGGTTAATTGGTGATTCTAAATTGTCCGTAGGTGTGAATGTGAGTGTGCTTGGTTGTCTGTCTCTAAGTGTAGCCCTGTGATAGACTGGTGACCTGTCCAGGTGAATCTGCCTTCACCCTAAGTCGGCTGGGATAGACTCCAGCCCCCCATGCGACCTAGTGAGGATTAAGCGGTGTATAGAAAATGGATGGATGGATGAAACCATCAAATGAAGATGTTCTTATAGAAGACCAGGAAGTACAGAGCAGGTTGTTTGCCCTTTGAGTCACAGTGAGGAAGAAGGTAGAGCATCTTTAGTTCTAGTATTGGGATCTTTTCCTTAAGTAACAAGACCAAAGTCTCAAAAATAGTCTGGTACAAGTACTGCAATCAAATCAACAGTTTAATAGTGAAGATGGAGAAAAGAGAGGGAAACTAAAAAGTATACCTACTGACAACCTTAATTCAAGAAAGCAAAAGGAGAACCTGCTACAAAAGGCCTGACAGATGTTAACATCAATAATGCAAACCGCCTGTTAGTTTCACTTCCGATCACTTGAGAAATGAAAATGTAGATTTTTTCCTCTATAAGTCAAACTTGTTATGTGATCTGACTGCAGTTAAAACCAATCATTCCCCACTTCTGCGGTATTTACTCCTGTTACGTTCCACTGATGTACATAAAAAGGCCTTGTACAGCCGTGTTTGGAGATTGGAGGTTTGGATAGCTGGGGTTATTTACCACTTTCGCCTTGATTGCCAGTTCAAGTAAACAACTGGGAGGATGTGGAGGACAAACAGCGTCTCGAGTCATTTCTGCAGCTCCGGGTCACGACGGGTCAACTTTCAGATGTGACCGTACGAAGACGAAGCATGCAGGAACAACACGCTCCCACCGGATTGAATGTCAAAAAACAGACTGTTGCCGTCCTATCGCTTGCAAAAATAGTGACCTTGCACTGGATGAATTACCATCCCCTCAGTGCTTGGGCTCAGCTCTAATAAGCGCAGGATTGTTCGCAAAAAATGGGTGGAAAAAAGCGGATAGAAATCCATTTGTAAGTCTGGGCTGTGACTATTTGCATGGCGATGAAGGCCCCGAGTGTTCTTCAGTGTTCAGATGCGAGTGCCAGACAATAGAGCCTGTGTTTGTTCTTCCCCGGGAAGTTTGAGAAGGACAGCGAAGAGGAGCAGAAGAAGAAAAAAGGGGAGGTCGTCGGTGGAGGGGATTACGCATTGTGAGAACCATGAGCGTTCGCTGTGCTGCTATTGTGGCGACTGAATTGCTTTCCAGTACCAGGGTATTTAGTTAAGCAGATTGTGTTTCCTCACACCCAGCGATGATCTCTTCTTGACGGCGGCTGGTGACAAGTGGCTCGAAAAGGGAAGGGGGGGGGACCGGCGAGGATCACAACAAACAGGTGGGTGTGGTGGCTTAGCATCCTATAGGAGGTGATCTTTTGTCAGAAGGTAATTTTATACATTTGCGAGGGAAAGGATGCGTAGAGGAGTAACGGGGGCTTTCAACACAAAACTCAGAGCTGAGTGTTCTTTGTTTTGGACAGAAATCAGTAAATGGGAGTTGATTGTCTAAAAAGTTTATTTCAGAGGCATAGGGGGAAAAACAACCCCTATTTCTCATTCTCATATTGAGTAATTGACCTCAGCCTATAGTATGTAGCAACAAAACACAGGCTTTCAGTGCATTCCGCCTTTGGAAACAGAGCAAAGGAAAAGATTTATTTATTTACCCGGAGATGTATGTGCCATGTTTCCATGACATTTCTTGAGGTGGGGAATTTCACGCATGTTCCCTTTGAAATGTCTATTATTTTGGTCCACGTATTCAAGGACAGTGGATGCACTGCTGGCAAAACATCCAGGAAAAAATGTCTATAAACCGCAAACATGATTTTACAGTATATTCCCGGTCGCGGGGGCTTTCGACGACACGCCTTGGACGGCGAACGTTGCGGCGTGAAACACAATCGAGTTCGGATCTGTCTTCAAAGTGTATAATGATAATTGTTTTCTCTCAAACAGTCCATGTCTAATACTCCTTGAAACTTTTATCACACTTCTTCTTTTATTACCATAATTAAGTTTTTATAGATAATGGCTTCTAGTTTAAACCCACTGATCCCTTTTTTCTTTTTTTTTTTCTTCCTTCCTTCTTTGGCGATAACTTAGGCGGCATCAGTTAATTGTTTTCAATGAAAATGGAAGGAGGAACGACTTATAGGATGTGACGCTGCTGCTGATTAATGTCAGTGGAAATTCGTGACATTTCGCTAAACAGTAATGATTTCTACATGTGCGCATAATAAAATCAAACAAATTACTTACTAACAAGTACATGATGGGTTGACATTCCCCCTGTTGTTCTGGCTCAGTCTCTGGACTCATTTGAGGTCCTGATTTAGGGAAACGCGAGCGACATGTCAGTGTTATTGTTCCACGGAGCTGAGCAGTAAACAGCAAAAGTCCCATGATGGGCTCCCAAATGACCAATTAAGGACATTTTGTCTGGGATCTTAAGCAAGCGAAGCTTAACAGATAGATTTTTCTTCAAGATTTCAAATCGTTGAGAGAGGCCTGCATTTAGATCCATTGTCACATTTCATCTTTACACACTTTGAAAAAAAAAAATCACGTCAGAAGATTGATGCTAGAAAAACAATCTAATTAATTCTTATATAAATTTAGCATTACTTAGAAGCTAGCGTGTATTGATATTGACGTGTCTTCCGCAATGTCAAGAGGCTTTTTTTCCCCCTTTCTTTCTTTATTGCTGCATTTCAACATTTGCATTGGCACATTAGACACGTTTTAATAGCATCCCTGAACCGTTTCCTACGTAAAGAGCGACATTTTATTAGCTTGAACACATCGCCATATAAGAGGAGGGGGGAGAAGAAATGATGTGACGGTCTCAGCGCATCTAGTGCTTAACATTGTGAGACTGCAGCTCATTGTCATTCTGTCATGTGGCGGAGCAGCGTTCTGTACATACAGGCTACAGGAGGTCTGCTGGAAATGGGAGGAAGGCCTATTAGAGGTAATGAATGGCTGTCAAGCACAGGGCGCTCTGCATGTACAGCACGTCACGTTGCATGAAAATTTCTTTTGAAAGGAGAAAATTGACCCCGCGAATCCGTTGATGTTTCTCGATATTTTCGCTTTCTCTCGGATATTTCTCCGAACTTGTGCACCTGTGAGTGATAGGTGATGGATCTCCATTATGAAAGGCTTTTATGTAGCTGATATATTGTTATATTTGAGACTTTTTTTAAAATCAGGCTTTGACAGCGTCGCCATTATTATCAAGCACCATCGAGATGGGTGTCACTCGTGTTTTACTTGCTCCCCTATGTATTTACAGACCTGCAGCTGAGAGGTTTTTCTTTTCTTTTTTTCGGCATATCCATTACTTTCCTAGAATTTCATCACTTATTTCTCGAAAGGCCCATCTCGTTAAATTGGCACCCAAACATCTGTTGACCTGTGCACTATTTCAGCCGCACAACGAAAGGGCTGATATCCCCTCGGAAAGGTTTTAAGGCAGACCCCCCTTGGCATGTTGGCAGCTCAGCCGTTGCCTCGGAGTAACATCATTGAGGGGCTGTTGTCTAGTTTTTTTTTTGGCTCAAGGCGTTTCGGTTTGGGCACATGCTTGGCAGCCCTATGAAAGACCATAACAGCTCACGATTCACTGGCCACTAATTGGAATGTCACTCCACAATGCACGGAGATATGAATACGGCCCGTGAAGACATACATAAGCGCAAAAAAACACACACACACTCTCATTCACGTTGGGTATCGAAATTGAATTTAAGAAGTAAAAAGGCCGCATCAGTAATTGATTTTACCAACTCATTACAAATGGGTCTTGACAGCTAATTTACTTTTACAAGATTAAACATGAACATTATGAGCTGTTAAAGCATTAATACTGCAACGCGCTCAAACAACTTACTGTATATTTTAAATTTCCAGCGGGATCAGCCATGCTAAAAATGCACGCACTTGTGCAGCGCTCCGGATTAAAGCATCCACATTGTTGGGACTGTATATGTTATGTGCTGATATTACAGTGTCAAAAAAAAAAACTCTATTAAAAAAAAGGTTTAGAATTATGGCTGTTGTGACTTCTAGCCCCCTTAATAACAACTGATCCCACGGAGTGCTGATGTACGGTTTGATGCTTGACTGGAGAGCAGTATAAAGTCGGCTGTTCGCGGTTTCCCCGTCTGGGTGAGTAATTTGTTGCTTTTCCAAGTAAATGACTTTGTAAGACAAAAGTCTGAAATGATAGCAAAGCATAAGAACATCCTCAGCTTTAACACACCTACGCTGATGCTGTAAACTCGTTTCAAAGGAGATGCTGAGGATTTTCTCAACATAAAACAAGGTGTCGCTTTGACAGCGACACGCGATTGTAGAAAATGAAAAGCACACTTAATCCATGAATACATAAAGCAGATTGATGAATCAGTCGGAGTTAAACTCTGCTAACTTTGGCAGGGTTGTCAGCGCGGGATAATGTATCTGTGTGGTCCTAACTAATTTGCCGTCTTGCCTGACTTTCGTTGTCCTTACACTCTTGACCCTGATCTTGGTGCACATTATAATTGGTGCATCGATTTGACTCATAGTTTGTCAGAGGCATGTGTGTCTCTGTTTTCCATGTCTGGGGAGACATTGATCTAATTAGAAGTCTTCATTAGTCAGCTGCAGAGTGCAGTGTCATGCTTAAGGAATGATGCTCTGGCTCGGCCCCCACCCCCACCAAACACAATACAGGGCCTTGTCTGAATTCAAAACAGAGGGCTGTTTTCAGCCGCCTGTGCAGTACTGCGGGATGCAAAACAAAGGAAGGAGAGCTCAGACAAAGAGTTTGTCTTTTGCTTCTAAAATGCATTTCTGCTCTGGCTTTTCTTTCTCCAGTTTGCTATACGTCTGCCTTGTATTCAGTAGAACTCACAGGGATCATATGGTGCTGCATTACTAAAGAAAATATCTGCTCATCAACACCTCCTTTCAGATGACAGGCTGACTTTAAACATCACTGTTAATCATGTGGACATAGCTAATTCACAATACAGGAGGTTAAGTTTTTAGCAGATTTGGTCGAGTCTCAACCTGTTATCATTCCCAAGATGTCAAATACCACCGTTTTCTCAAAACCACTTGTGTCTCAGTGATATGCATAAGGCGTCCTTTGGCATTTGTGCAACTCACACCAATATTTGCTGCCAATTCACGTATAGGAGGTTTTGTGCTTGGCGAGGAAGTTGAGGGGGTGGCGGCACGAGGTGCAGGACTTTCACTGAGGAGATTGAGGTTTGTGTCCTGTGTCGGGTCATTCTGCTTAGTTTTGTTCATTTTGTGGCTTAGTTCTTGTTTCTTTTCTCTCGCTGTTTGGTGAAGTTTAGGCATTAAAACTAATTTGGAACAGATCATGGTTGGGGTTAAAAATACACATTTTCACAACACTGACTGTGTATTGCAAAATCAGTGGTTACAAAAACAACAAAAAAACAAGTTTGTCTACAATCTCATGGCCTAATTCTGACATTTATAGATTTTACAAGTTTAAAAAAAATCCCTACATGTTAAGAACTGAAGGGAACCCAGTGGGTGTTCCCTACTTTTTCAACACTTGATACGATACGGTACGATACGATACGATATGATACAATAAGATAAGTTACGATATGATACGATGCGCTATGATTCAATAAGATACGATACGAAACGATACAATAAGATACGACACGATATGATACGATGCGATACAATACGACACGCTATGATACAATAAGATACGATACGATATGATACGAAACGATACGATACAATATGATACAATAAGATACGATGCGATGCGATATGATACGAAACGATACGATAAGATACGATACGCTATGATACAATAAGATAAGATAAGACAAGATAGAACTTTATTAATGGCAAAAAGAAATTACTTTTCAGCTGAAAGCTATCATTTATCCATCACTGTCTGCTAACTGTTTTGACCTTATATTGTTCACTGTCACAGTGGAGCTGCCACAGTGGGCGAGACAGTTCATCACAGGGTTAATATGGAATTATTTTTTCTCATTTATTATATCTAATCAAATCATAATTTCTGTCATTTCATTCTGGAGACACTCTGCGGTGTGTTGACATGTACCAGAAAGACCACCAGTCATCTTTTTCTTCCAATCAACGGTCAAGTTAAATTAATTCACTTTTGATTTTCACATAGTCCTTTGCAGTGGAACATAAGAATATATTTGCCATATATGTAAATGTAGCAAACTTACTTTTTGGATTTTACGCCACACTAATAGAGTTCAGTTTCATTTTTCAATCTTTGTGTGCTGCTGATATTAATTGAATTGTTAACTTTTATTTCAGAGATATGATCGTGCATATAAATCACATCATAACAGGAAGGGACGCAGCGCTGCCAGGATCATGAGTTCCTGTGCCGGCGAATGAAGAAACAGCAGCTCTGGACCGGCGAGGCCTCTATCTTTGTCCACTAAACCATGGGAAACGCAGAGGAAATGCACGGATGGACTGTAAAAATGAGCACGCCCAGCGTTTTGGCTGTGGTGACGGTGTTCTCCATGATTCCTGGCGGGGTGCTGAGCGATATGAGAGGAGCTCAGGGCCTGGAAACCCAACAGCTGGCCCAGGGGTCCACTCATCTGCATCGTCGCCTGAGGAGAGGCTGGATCTGGAAACAGCTGTTTGTCCCCGAGGAAGATCCCACTCCTCGAGTTATTGGCCAGGTACCACTTCACATTGAATGTCCGCCATGTCCTTGATACGGTGCTTCCCTTTGAAAATGCATGTTTTCCAGTTACCTCAGAAAAAAACATGTTTTAAAAAAAGTCATCCAGCTTTTATATAATCCCTCCCCCCCCACCACCACCTTCCTGTTTGTTGTAGCTCAAATCCGACTCTGACCGAGGCGAGTTTTCCATCAAGTACGTGTTATCAGGAGAAGGTGCCGGAGATGCTTTTGAGATAGACGAGTATTCCGGCGAGATCCGGACGCTGAAGAAGCTCGACCGCGAGGAAAAGGCCTTCTACATCCTTCAAGCCCAGGCGATCAACAGGAGGTCCAACGAACCAGAGGAGCCCCAGTCGGAGTTTATCATCAAGGTGCAGGACATCAATGACAATGTGCCCCAGTTCCAAAACGAGCCGTATGTGTCCAGCATCCCCGAGATGTGTCCGACTGGTAGGTTTGAAAAAAATGAAAGCAAAAGGCTCCCTTTGACAGTAAGAGCTGAAAATGTGGCTAAAAGTGAATTTTAAGGGTCAGGTCACCAAAAACCTCCCTCATACTCATAAATATCCCATCAGCCTTTACTGTAAACATGGAGCTGAGCAAATGTTAGCGCACTTATATGCTAAATTAAAATGGTGAACATGAGCATGTTAGGATTGTCAGTGTTAGTTGATGTTAGCATTAAAAACCATTGGTGTGCAGGTACAGCCTCATAGAGCCATTAGCTTAGCATCACAATTAGCATTAGTCTAAATCTGATTATTTCTACTTTCTACTTATTTGAATTTTTTTAAAAGAGTGTATTTAGGTGTAGTAATATCAGCGATGGGCAAAATAATATTCAAAATTAGCAGATTAATATCTAGTCTTTAAAAGAATTCTGTTATTTAAGTATTTTTCAGATAAATAAGTGTTTTGTTTACTAATTAAAAATTCATTGTTTTCTACTGCGAGGATTAAAAAAAAATACACATTTTGAAATTAGTTTACTCATATTCAACTTGATTGAAGACAAGCGCCATTAGCTTAGCATCAGAATTAGCATCAGTCTAAATCTCGTCATATTGATTTATTTTACAGAGTGTTTTTCTTCGGTGTACTAAGATTAGGAATGGACTAAAAAATATTCAAAAGTAATTTTCATGATTAATATCTACTCTTGAAAAGAATTCTGTATTTTAAGTTTTCACAAGTGATTTGTTTCGATATTAAAAGTTCATCTATTTCTATTGTACAGATAAAAATATATATATATACACTTTTGAAATGATTTTTTTTCCCCCCAAATTGAATCTTGACTGAAGACAATGAACAAAAGGTTATATAAATGTCTGTCATCTGTCCCCATTCAGGAAGTTAAAAGTATTAGATTCTGTATCGTGGCTCGGATGCCTTTACGGATAAATGACTTAAATAATGTTATTATAACCACTGCCCTTTCATACCACAAAACATTACCATTTCAATTTATATGTAATCTGCTTTTGCAGCATAATATCTAACTCGTAATAAATCATAATGCATTTGACTCAGAAAGAGAAAGTGAGAGTGGGTTGGGATGGGGGGAGGTTGGAGCGAGGGCATCGGAAAAATACGAAAATGCGGCGGTAAATCCCTGCCTGTGTGAAAGACGGAGTGCTCTCTGGGATAGAAGAAGAAAAAAGAGAGAGCGAGATAGAGAAGGAGGGCTGCTGCTGCTGCTGCTGCGGGAAGGAGGAAAAAAATAAAAAAAGATATTGTAGAAAGCAAGGTGAGGACAAGGATATGGTCAGCGGAGAAAAGGGTAGTAAGTGTGAAAGATAGAGAGGTAAAACTGAATCAGCGCGAAGGAGAGAAAACGAGAGGGCAGGTGGGTAGTGAGATGTCGCTATAGGGCTGGAGAGGTTGTCACGCACACCTGCACAGACCTTACCGAGTTGTGAAAGGCCATCGCCGCTGCCCACCTCCCTCCGCCACCGCCTCCCCAACCCTCAGTCAACACTCCTCCTCCCTCCCTCGCTCCCCTTCTTCCATTTCCACCACATATCCCCCCCCCTGAGCCAGACAGACAGACCCCGCGGGACTGTGGCATAATCACTTTATTTCCCCGTCGACTGGAACTGCTGCCTGAGCTAACTCTGACTGTGTGATCCTCCTCCTCCTCCCCCCTCAAACCCCCCCTACAGGGACCACGGTGGCCCAGGTGACAGCCACAGATGCTGATGATCCCATGTTCGGCAACAACGCCAAGCTCATCTACTCCATCCTGCAGGGGGAGCCCTACTTCTCCGTGGAGCCCAAGACGGGTACTGAGAGGAATCAT
>NW_007577945.1:253282-299435 GCF_000690725.1 Stegastes partitus | reverse complement strand
AGCTACGTCCATCTTTTATACAGTCTATGAGAGGAATCCATCTTGAACTGTCCTTTTGGTCTTAATCAATGAAAGGCAATTGGATTTAAGAAATTTATTACGAGTAGGTGTTTTTTTTTTTTAACACCAGAAGGGGTGGTTTTTTTTTTTTTTTATTTTTTATCCAATTTCATCTTGTCGAGACTGAAAACTATCTTTGGGTGTCGTCCCTCTGGTCCTAATCACTTTTGACAAGTCCGAGAGCTCTTCGCACTTTGAAAACAGCATAATTTCCCCTGGCAACTCCATCTAAACAACTATTGACGGATTTTGCTACTTTTTTTTTTTTTTTTGGCCAGTGGGAAAAGTTAACACCGTGACAGGAAATTGATTCAACTAGCGCCTGTGAATGTACACTTACAGTATTTTTCGTGTGCGATGCAGAGGTCGGCCGCAGCGCTTCCCACACACATTGTTGACCTGAACTGTGAAGAGTTGGGTGTGGGCATCATTTAGGTTGAAAAACATTTAAATGCAAATGAATGCAACATGTAAAAGGCCAAATCTGACTTTTTTTTTTTAGTTTTTAGGGAGCCAATTGTCAGTTTCCATAGTTTTTCTGGTGGGTTAAGGTGACCTGCAGGGAGGAAGTCTGGATATATTCTCATATTTTTTCTCGCTATCTTGTGTCTCATTGTAAAGATAAAGAAAGAACAGGATTATCTGGGAGGAAACACATTTCTGTTGGCACTTCTACGTGAGCAGATGTCTGACACGGAGCAGAAATAGTCACCTAGACACTTTCTGTCATTTGTATTTGAAAGAAGCCGGTTGGTCAGGAAATGCAATGCAAAATCAGACGAGTGGCCGAGATGATGAGCTTAAAGGCAAAAAAAATAGCATCCGGATTCGCCGGGTCGATGCAATTCGTTTGATTTAAATTGTTCTTCTTGTTCATTGTTGCCCACAGACTCCAATTTGGCCAGACAGAGGAAGCATTAAGTCATGTGAAAGCCCTCTTAATATTTCTCCTCGTGCTGATTAAATTTGAAGACTTGACATTTACTGCGGTGCAGCATCACAAAGTGCACGGCGGTCTCGGAGACTACTTGAGGCGAAGTTTGTTTACTTGGTCAAAGGGAAGAAAAAAAAAAGAGAGAGAGAGAAAACCACCCACAGATGCACTTGATGCTGTCCTAACGAACCTCCTCGTTTCCTGTCCTCCTCCCGCCCGCAGGCATCGTGGTGACGTCTTGGCCGAACATGGACCGCGAAGCCAGGGAGCAGTACCTGGTGGTGGTGCAGGTGAAGGACATGCTGGGCCTGAGCGGCGGTTACTCCTCGTCCACCACGGTTACCGTCAGCCTGACTGATGTGAACGACAACGGGCCCACATTCCAGCACCGTGAGTCACTTCCTCATGACTGGCGGTGATGCAAACGCTGGGCCATAACGCGCTCAGGGAATCAATGGGGGGAAAGTACAAAGCGTTGCAGACTGCGAGGACGTGTTTAATATTATACCTACGAGGTATTTATTTGATCACACTGGCGCGGTTCTGGTGGGTGGTTTGTTGCTGCCAGCGCCGCGTTTTTTCGCGTCGTGTTATTCGGCCGGCAGCTTTAAAATTAAAAGGGGAGACAGCGGGAGGAGGGAGGAAAGAGACGAGGATGCAGGCGCTCATCCCGCTTGTGCACGTGTACATGTGCCAGACACTGGGTGAATTTAATCATTCACACATGAAAGGACATTTGTCATGACCTTTGGAAACAAACCTAGCTTTCTCAGCGATAAACCTCACTAAATGAATGCCGCGGGAAGAAATCAATTCCGCCGGAATGGGAGAGCAGGGATGATGCTTAATGTCACATTCACATTCACGGCAGGTGCTACTGTATCCCACGGATTCTAACGTTCAGTCAAAAGGCCTTATAAATATTGTATGGCCACACTTCACTTTGAACTGTACCCTCTGTTTTGTCACATAATTACAAATTATTATCAGCGGGGCTTTTTTTTTTTTTTTTTTTTTTTTTCCCTCCTTCCCTCCACGAGCAGCTGGTTGCCTGTTGAGTTTCCTCCCAGTTGTGGCAGCCGTCCAAATGGAGTCGCTCAAAGACACAATCACATTTTCTCATCTTCTTATTAGAGTTAGGCTGGGATTATGTGGAGTTGCCACAATTTATCTGCAGCTCACACAAATTGACCCTCCACCACAATGTTCTCCCTTCTTATCACTTTACACGCTAGCACACTCTCTTGACTAGCTATTAACAACTTACTGTCAAGTTGTGTGTACAGCGTTTAAGTGGGGAAACTTTTTTTTTTAACTTTTTTTTTTTTTAATGATTACATTAATGCACAAGTACCATTTTTTCCCTTGTTTCCTCAGATCTCTACACCTTCGCGGTGCCTGAAGACGCCCAAGTGGGCACCACGGTGGGTCGAATCATGGCGGAAGATGGAGACGTCGGCATCAACGCTAAAATGACCTACAGTCTGGAGGATGACCTGGAAGAAAGCTCCACGTTTATCATCGAAACGGACCCGACGACACAGGAGGGAGTGGTTCTGCTGGCCAAGGTGAATCCACAAACACAATATCTATCTCTAATGTTTTAATTATTTGTATAAATATTCATCATTTAATTTAAATTGGGAGCACCCGCGTGTGTGTGAGGCTCGGAAAGTTTTTGCAAAAACTATAGGCAACTTTTACCAACCTTTATTTTAGATTTAATTAACGTTAAAGATAAAAAATTGTTTAAAAAAAAAAAAAAAAAAAAAGCAAACCAAATTGGGAAAAGGAAAAAAAAAAGTCGAGGATAGCCTGGCACTCCCCGTGTAATTGAAACAGCTGCACACATAGCTGGCAGACGCAGCCGAAGCAACCAGACACCAAAACACATGCTGTAATCTTCATTATTTAACTTGATTAATTAAGAAGAAATTAACTGGCGCAGCCTCCAAGTGACCACGCAGATCAGTCGCCGGCTGAACATACATAAAGGAGCATAAAAATCTGCACCCGCCGTGTATGCCAATTAACGAAGTTGGGCCACGCTGCGGGGACAGAGGATGTAAACAGCTCACTTTTCATGAGCGCACATCAGCACAAAAAAAAAAAAAAACGATTTCGCTGTGATCCGACGGTTCAGTCAGTTCTGTTTCGGAGGGGGAAAAGCGCGGGGAGGCTTCAGTGCCACTGCCAGGTTTTACCCATCCGACAGATGATAAAAGCGATATCACTGGGTGATGAGAGCCTGTGATCCTCTTGGGATGTAATTGCTTCCTTGCTGAGAGTTAGATGAGAAGATTGATACCACTGTCAAGTCCGTCCAGTAAACACAAAGCCGCAGCTAACAGTCAGTTAGCTTAGCTTAGCAGAAAGGAGGGGAAACAGGAGGGGACGGCTTGTCTGTCTCGCTCTGAAGGTAAAGAAATTCAAAAGAAATCCACCCAGCAGCAGCACCTGTAAAGCAGATCTGGTTTGACTCCAGAGAAGGTTTGATCAGGGATGATGTGCTGGATAACATTTGTTAATCAGAAAAGCACATCTAATGCTGCGGAAACAGATATTTCTTCTAAAAAATACTCATTATTTTTTTTAGCAGGAAAAAAGCTTAATGACTGACATGTCTGGGCAGCAGCCATTCTGTTTTTTCATTTTGATTTGGATTATTTTGGATAAAAAAAGTGCTTTTTTTCATGCAGCATAGAACCTTGCTCCTACTGACTTGTTATTTCATTTAGTATATTTTACTAAAATGATCAGGGAGCAGATTGGGAGTGTAAAACCAGTGTTTTTTAAAACTGTGTTGGTGAAATTCCTGTATTTGGTAAACCATAAAGTCAATGTAAATGACACTGCAGAGGCCTATATTATAGGAGTGTTGTATTATTGTTCTTTAGATGAACTGCTTTTAACATATTGTTTCAATTAAATTACTAAAAGGCTCAGAAAGTATAAACTAAAACATGTGGAATTTGGTTATTTAGATTTTATTTGAGCCATCTGACTCTCAAAATAAATTATTCCAATTTATTTTGTGGTACATCATTAAAACCTGACAGGAAATGGGGCTGTAACACATCCTTCCAGAAGATGTTGATCTAGACTAATCCATATCAACAGTGTGTACAGTTGATAACAACTTGTTACTGAAGAAGTTACTGGACATCCTCCTCATCAGTCCTATTCTAACCTCTGAACATGTTGTATGTGTCCGCCATAGGTTTCAGATGAGTGGTGTTCAAACAAAGGCTGCACAAAACTGGCACTGACAGCAATATTCACCAGATGACCTGAATAACTCTACTTGGAAAGAATCGATCATACCAGAAAGAATTGGGGTGATTTTGTATGCATCCATAAAACCTAATTCTAAAAAAGCTGTTTGCCAGCCTTCAACCATACGACAAAGGTTGCAAAGGCATCCGAAATAGTTTTTGGTTGGGAGCCCTTTGCAATCAGTCCAACTGCTCCGACGAACATTATCCAAAAACAGGCATGAAGCACGTTTAAACATCTGTGATGCAAAACTGTACGCATTCCCGACATCTGTTCATCCAGACAGATCATTTCGTCGACGCAGATAAAGATAATGAGATCTCTGTACATCTCTGGGCTTCGTACCGTTTCTTGGCTGAACGCGGTAACCTCCTCGAATCCTCGCTGGTTGCCAGAAAAACTCGTGTTTTTTTTTTTGACGAGGCCGCAGAAAATTAAGTGAATAAGCCTAATGCCCAAATGTGGAACTAATGAAGCGACGCCAGGTTGCCAGTTGAGGCAGAACAAATGGAGTCGCACACGACGCTCACTTGACTCTCTTCTGTCAGCGCAACATACGTTCAATGCACCTTTTTAGTCATTCCATGAGTGCAGCGCTGTAAGCTGAGCAACATAAGAGGATCACGGGCTCATTCAGACACAATTATCAACAAGTGGTGAGCAGAAAAAAACAGCCACATTTCTTCCATTTAAATTACAACATGTTTCCCGGAAGCCCTCTGAGCTCCGAGCGAGTGAACATACACCCGGGTAGTTCTGTCACATTTTTCCTCACTAATTTTTCACTGCAATATAGGGTCCTGTGTCTCTATGGAAACAGCACAACCGTGGCTAGAAGCAGAGAGAAAACAAAAGTCTTTTGTGCAGTATATCAACCTTATATGCCATAAATCATTGAAAAAGAAGTGGAAACAAAGGTTGAATTTCTTTGATTATTCTTGCTTTATAACTTTGATTTGATGCGTCTCCTGTCTGCTCTGCACGGCCTGCAGTTCAGCCCACTTAACCCGGAAAGCCCAGAATTTGTGTCATGTGACTGTCGACCACAGCTAAATTGCTAAAAACTTCTCAGTTGCGTATTGGTTTTTGTTTGTTTTTTACAGAATCTATTTATTTTTGGCAAATTAATAAATAAAGCTGAAGTGATTTTCATGAAATGTTCCAATTTGAAGCGCAGATTTGGTGAAGTTTTGTGGTGTCACACATGAGTAGTTCAAGGACCATTGGAAAATCTCCTGATAGTTTCTCATAAAAAGTGTAATTTGGGCAATTTCTTAAAAAAAAAAGACAACAAGGCTTTCCAACATGGTAGCAGGTTTTGGAGCTCAGAGGGTTAAACATATGTTCAAGAGTGGCACCCAGTTATTTCTAAAGTATTAAACAGTCTTATTGGTTAAAAGTATTGACATATAAAATGTAGCTAGATGCTAAGACTTCTCATGAAACCGGTTATTCTTTTTTTCTCCACTCATGTAAGCCGTATGCTTCTCCTTTAAAGACCAGGAGATTTCAATTTAGCCGCTGTGATGATAAAATAATGGGAAAAAAACAGAAACATTATTGACTGTGAATCATTTTGGGAACATGGTAATGGTTTGCATGCTGTTTTCTTATTACCAGGCTTCATAATGTTAATCAAAAACAGAACATTATTTAAGTACGTGCTCACAGCTGGTAGCTTATTGACATTGACTAAACAATTTTAACATCTAGTCATGTCCTGATCTCAGCGGGGTAATCATCGGTCTCAAGCACAAGTTGGCAAAGCTGATTTGAAAAGCAGTTACTCTTTAAGCCCGTTTAATGATGATAAATTGTTCCCCGCTCGTTACAGTCTCTGTATTTATATAAACCGTTAAAAATACTTCCCTCCCTCGCAGCCGTTGGACTACGAATCCAAGAGACGTTTCGTCATGGCTGCAGAGGCGGTCAACGACCACGTGGACACTCGCTTCCTGAATCTGGATGAGTTCAGCGACAGGACAACGCTCAAGATCGTCGTGGAGGACGTGGACGAGCCGCCCGTCTTCCTGTCGCCGGCCTACGAGTGGAAAGTTCCTGAGAATGCGGCGGTGGGAAGCGAGGTTGGCAGCGTTAGCGCCAGAGACACTGACACAGTCAACAATCCCATCAGGTAATGTGAACTGTCTAAACCAGGAAGAATGGCATCTGCCATCCAACTACCAGTATGATAATGACGAGGCAGATACCCAAGCAGGCGTGGGCGGAACATCCTCAGACAGCTTCCTCCACAGGGTGAAAAATCATTCCATTTCAAATAGCGTTACTGGCTCGGTGCATCCATTTTTACCCTTGATCTCTGGATACCCTGTACATGGTCATATTTATCTCATATTACTTTAGTAGGAAATGAGCCCTGCTGAATAAATCATGACAATTTTTTTTTTTATACCTCACAGGCTTTTCTATCTATTGCCGTGGTATTATCACAAAGCGACGTGGCTAGGACGTGGGAATGTAATAAAGCACCATACGAGGTGGCATATGGAATTGAGATTTGCAGTCATTTGCAAGTGGGGCACGTTGCAGAGGAGACAGGAGCACTACTGGTGCCTGTAGTCCATCTCGGCAGAGCTTAAGAGTGGCAGGTGCTGCATATCATCCTCAGCCTAGCGTCTATTACTGTCCCTTTGGTGACAGTGTCTCATTGATTAATAAATTCAGCCTGACATTTTAGGGGTTTCTACAGTTCTAGTAAATATGATTAAGTTTGCTGTGGTCAAATTGGCTTATTTCCCATGTTGTTATCATCAGAGGAGTGCGCAGAAATGATTCATTACTCTGTTACCCTAATTCACTGTCATGTTAGAGCCCAATCACTTACATTAATAAGTGTTAAAGGCATGATGACGTTGGAGAACAATGCCATAGAGACTACGTATTTCTTTTCAGCTCAGTTGGTTTGTGTCTGATAAATTTGTTTTTTTTTTAAAGATTATTTTCACATTAAAAAGTTTCCGAGACTCACTTGTCAGCCGCTATCAGAAAGCCAGTCAGAAAAAGTAACACTGCTCGGACAGTCTATTATTCAAACGCCAAGAAAGTTTCTCTCTTCCTCTGCGAGTTTCCGAGCCTACCTGTTCATTCTCACTTACGACGAACAGGAAACATCTGTGGTCAGAATAAAAATGATATTCAGTGACGCTAACTGAAAACGTACACGAAGCTGCGTCTGTGCCGTCTGCGCCCGGCGCTTTGTCTTCACAGTGTTGCTGTCGCACAAGCTTGTGTGTGTCTAGTCGCTTTGTTGGATATCTGTCAACAGATTAAAAAATTGAGCAGTTTGCCTAATTAATCTCCCCGTGGTATCGCAATGCTTTGTTTGCCCAGAAAACAACCTTGCCTGCTAAATGTCTGTCTCCGTGATTTCTCTTCCAGATATTCAATTGACAAAAGGAGCGATGCCACAAAAGCTTTCAAAATAGACCCAAACAATGGGACTATAACTGTCGCTAAAGCTTTGGACCGAGAGACTTCAAACTGGCACAATGTGACTGTTGAAGCCAAGGAAACATGTAAGGAGAATTTCCTAAATTTGCATAAGAGCATCTAGTTTATATGGTGAACTGCTGAACATTTGTCCCCACCCAGGTGGGAAACCTGTTCAGAATATGTTCTAGAAACAAATCTTCTTCCAGACCAGTGATTCCCAACAAAGGGTTGCCCCATTGGTCCATGTAACAGTTTGCAGTTCTTTCTTTAGATCGCATCTTCAAAGTCAATCAAATGAAAGAGGAGTTGGAAACTTTTCCAACAATTTCTGATTTCATTTCTAAACATCCATCCTGTTGGGTCGTTGCTTCACAATTAAATTTTGTTTGTCTCTTTGTTTTGGACATCTGGTTGGACTGTACCATTAACACCCAATGGAGTAGCCCACAGCCAGGCCATAATATGTATTATATGGCACATCTGACCATACAGTCATTTATCTGGTTCGCCATTTTTGCAGGGTTTGGAGACACATGTGGGCATTAACCATAGACTGGAGCCACAGGTCAAAGTGTTGCTGTTGTTCAGATTAAACATAGAATAGCAACCTTGAAATAGCTTTATTAGATGTGCCTCCCCCACAAAACCACTGCAACCAACCAAGGAGAGTGTGGATATGTAAACCTCAATAGCAAAAAGTAAGTAAGAAATGAATTGATAAATATATACAACAATTTCCCTGAGGTTTCCACCAAAGGGATCAATAAAGTTCTATTCTATTCTATTTCTATTCTATATGAATGGCTATGAATGAATGAGTGAAAGTAAGACAACATAGATGGACTATATAATGCACAATCCCAAATTTGAACATCCAAAAACCAAACTGAGAGACAACTATCCATTTGTGAAGTCTGAAACCTTCAAACCCCCATTCCACATTTGATTCATCCTAATCGTGTGAAACGAACAAAGAACTTCAGAGTATTACCAGCACCCCCCATTACTTGTGCGGTTACCCGGTGGTATGTGAAGAGATTGGAGTAGCTCAACTAATTTGAAAAAATATTAATCCACATATGGAGTGAGCTGTAAGACATGAACACAGTGTGGGTTGCAATTAAGAATGCATGAAGCTAGCTGGCATGCAACCTGTTAGGAAATACTAATGGATAAACAGAAAGAAAGAAAATTTAATGCGAAACAGTTGGAATATCTTAAAGTTAGATAAATGGTTGCAATATCAGATTAAAAGTATTAAATAAACTATTCATATATTTCACTGAAAGTAGAGGAAGGTACAGTTCAAATAGTCCCTAAAGTGTTAACTGGCTTTAAACTGGATGTTGTTTTACTTTAACAAAACAAAAATGAATATTGTTGACCTTTCAGACAGTTGAACAGTCAGTGCTTATGTCTATTTGGGTAAATTTGCATTTGTACTAGTGGACAGTGTCGGTCAATTACTTTGAGAATGTAGTGAGTTGCAACAAATTTGTGATTGATCTGCAACCAAGTCTTCGTCTACGACACAAATCAACCCAAGTTTGCAATTATAATACAAGAAGTTTGCCACGACTGACCATTTGAGCTTCAGCAGAAGGCAACAGGACTTCTCTTTTTGGTTCTTGAAGACATTTCACGTCTCATCCAAGATGCTTCTTCAGTTCTAACTGACTGAACATGATAAGAGACTCTTTGCCGACAGAAATGTTCACATTCTGAACAGAGATGATGAATTGGTTTGAGAGAGGAGTGAATCAAGCCATCTATGTTCACCTGGAGCAGTCCCTCCATAGGTACCACTGAGCCACCTTGCATAAGTACCTGATAATACCAATTATCAAGTACTTAAACTCGGCTGCAAGGTGACTTGGTTAGCCACCTCGCAAGGTGCTTCGCAGCAAAAAGGTCGCCAGTTTGCATCCCGGTGAGGACACTGGGATCTTTCTGTATGGAGTTTGCATGTTCTCCCAGTGCAGCGTGGGTGCTCTCCGGGTTCTCAGATTTCCAAAAACATGTTGAGGTTAATTGGTGATTCTAAATTGTCTGTAGGTGTGAGTGTGCTTGGTTGTCTGTCTATAAGCCCTGTGATAGACTGGAGACCCTAAGTCAGCTGGGATAGGCTCCAGCTCCCCCGCAACCCAAGTGAGGATTAAGTGGTGTATAGACAATGGATGGATGGAGGTACTTATAGAACAGTCTTGAAATCGCAAAGTTGCACCACCATTAACACCTTGGCTCATCCCTTACCTGGCAGTTTCACAACCATTCACACCTCAAGGCATGTGAGACTTGATGCGAGTCATTAATGGGCCATTAGCTGTGTGAGTTAAGAGTGACGATCTATATCTGAGACTCCACATCAGTCAGGTAGAACTGAAGAAGCCTCTTGGATGAAAAGTGAAAAATCTTAAAGAACCAAAAACAGAAGTCTAGTTGTTCTGTACTGAGGCTTTTAGGATTATCAAGACCTGGATAGCTTAGAGTCTACACAGATATATTTACCTCTTCTGGCAAACATGATCACCAGTAGTTTGCCACCACAGTTTGCCAGTAGTGGTCCATTTCTAGGAACTTTCTGGTCAGTTTTTCATTAGTGGCAAACATGTCAATTTATTTCTTCAAATATAGTATATTTGGAAATAATTGTACACTCTGAAAACCAAAACCAAAAATATGTTAACAGTTCACATCAGTCTTTTTGAGTTATGACAACTTCTAATGCAATCATGTTCAGTCAACAAATAATATTGAGTTGGAGGAATTATCTTTTTCTCTACAATCAAGGGTATTTGAAATTACAAAATACTTAACAACTGGCAGCATGAACAGTTGTTAAGTCCCTTCTGAACTCAACCATGAGAAAAATAAACCCATCAAGACTATTTAATCTGTTGACTACAGCTTAAATGTAGTTTTAAGTCAAATAAGACAGAAACTACAGTTTAAAATAAAGACAATTTGTGCTATTGCATCAACACAATTCATCAAAATAGTATTTGCAACTTAAAAGGTTAATCCAAATAAGTACATCACCTTTTTTTTAATCTTGTCATGCATTTAATGAAGTGATAGCAACAGATTCCCTAAATTACGTTTTATAAGCATTATGTATGGGTTTCCAGGGTTTCTAGTAGACTGCTGTAGTTGAATTGTAGCCACATATTTCCATGTGCAAATTAGATTTGGAGCAAACTTTTGGACTTCTAGCTTCAAACTATCTAAATAACTTGAAGGATTTTGCAGCAACTTTGTCTAAACCGAAGATGCATATGAAAACATGACCTTGCTGCAGAGTTGCGTCAACATTGCCAAAGGTTAATCACAACTGTATCCCAGAAATCTAAAAATTTGGAAGGATTAGCAGTCACTTTATGTTAAATCAAGCCTTAATACACTGAAGCGACCCCCAGGGACATGTTGGACTAGCTCGTAGTTTGCTGTTTGCGACCGTTCTAAGGATTGGCCCATAATGTCACGGTCATAGAAACAGGCCTATGGGTGTACGTCTGACAAAAAGAGTTGGGAACCACTGGTCTAGAATGATGCAAACCATTAAATTCCCATAGAAGATTTTTTACTGTTTTTTAGTCTTCAGTCAATTATCTTGTTTTGGCAAAAGCAGTGTGACGCTGATGCCCATTTTTTGGCTCCACAGTCGTGATGCAAGAAAGTGAAACATTTATCAGTCTTAAGTGTTATTTTGACAGAGCTTTTACAAAGCATTTATGATACATGCACCCAGTGGACTCCAGCAAATGTCTATCTTCACTACTGCAGCGCAGAACCATTTATCCTCCTCTGTGGTGGTGTTCATCAAAGTGCTGGACATAAACGACAATGTGCCAAGGCTTGCAAGAGATTACCAGCCATATATCTGTGAGGGGACGCAGGCGGGAGAAGTATGTATATCATGATGCACTGATTTTCGTGATTTACTCCTGTGTACAGCGGTGTGGAAATCAGAGTTTACATGAACGTGGACAGTAAATGTTTTCAAATTATGTCCTTTTATATTTCCCCCACAATATTTCCAATGTTCCTTTCATCCTTTTAAACAACAAAAGACTCAAAAGGAACCATTTGATTGTTGTAAAGCACTATACCGTACTGCATTCATAGCATTGTCAGCTTCTAAATGAGATTCTGAGCGTTATGTTTCCGAGTAATGCAATGCAAAGCCTTCATACGATTATGAAGAATTCCTGGAAAGTCTGTTTTCAAATATTCCTGTGTACAATCACAATGTTCCAGTGATGTGTCTTTGTGTCTCTCAGCTCATTCAGCTGCTCAGTGCTGTTGATCCAGACGACCCTGTGGAGGGACACCACTTCTACTTCTCCATGGTCCCCGAGAAGCACATCAATCCAAACTTCACTATCAGAGATAATCAAGGTTATATTAAATGAGACAATCAGGCATACAAATACAGTGCCTATAAAAAATATACACCCCCCTTGGAAGTTTTCCGCTTTTATTGCTTTTCAACATTAAATCATGGCTTAGTGCAATTTGGCTTTTATCACAAAAATGTACAGAAAAAAAAAAAATGATTGTATAAGTATTCCCCCTCTTCAGGTCAGTATTTAGCAGATGCACCTTCCTTCCAAAATGACACCATTGAAAACGTGTGGATGGGTCTCAATCAGCCTTGCACATGTAGACATTACAATTTTACCCCATTCTCCTTTGCAAAACTACTCGAGCTCTGTCAGGTTGCGCTGGGATCGTGAGTGAAATAACCCTTTTTAAATCCAGCCACAAATTCTCAACCATGCTGAAGTCTCGGCTCTGACTCCGGAACTTTTACTTTATTACCTTTAAGCCATTTATGTGCATCTTTAGTTGTATACCTCTGGTCATTGACTTGCTGGAAAACAAATTTAAGTTGCAGTTTTCCTGCAGATTGGTTGTCTTCCAGGATTTCCTTATACTTTGCTGCACTCATTTTACTCTCTGCCTTTACAAGCCTTCCAGGGCCTGCTGTTAAAAAGTATCCCCACATCATGATGCTGCCACCACCATGCTTCACACATGGGATGGTGTGTTGTGATGATGTGCAGTGTTTGGTGTCCGCCACGTAGAGCGTCTAGTCGGATGGTCAACAAGCTGCATTTTGCGGGACGCCGCTATAGCTCACCTGGTTGAGCTGGCGTCCCATGTGCAGGGCTACAGTCCCAATGTGGAGGTCATGAGTTTGAATCCCGCTCATGACCCTTTCCCACATGTCCTCCCCTACTTTCCTGTCTCTCTCTCACTAACACTATCCAACAAAGGCCAAAAAAATAATTTAAAAAAAAAGCTGTGTTTTGGTCTCATTAGAACAAAGAACATTCTTCCAGTTGACTTCAGAGTCTCCCAGATACCTTCTGGTGAGCTCTAGTTGAGTTTTAATGTGAACTTTGGTCAACAGTGCCTCTCTCTTTTCCACTTTACAATAGATCTTTGGCTGGTGAAGAACCCAGCCAACAGTTGTTGTCTCTCCAGTCTCAGTCACTGAAGCTTGTAACTCCTTCAGAGTCATTGGTGTCTTGGTGGCCTCCCTCACTAGTCTTTTTCATGCATGGTTATACAGTTTTTGAGGACGGCCTGCTCTTTGCAGATTTACCAATGTGGCATATACCCTCGATTTTTCAATAATGAATTTAACTGTGCTCCAAGGATATTCAGTGAATTAGAAATTTTCTTGAATCCTCTGACTGATGCGTTTCAATAACCTTTTCAGTGAGTTGCTTCATGTTTTTTTGGTCTTTATGGCGCAGTTATAGCCAGGAGTACTAACTCACCAGCGACTGGCTCTTCCATATACAGGTGTATTTATACTATCTCTAGACAGATTCCCGTCAATCAGAAGTTTTCAATTTCACTAGTTGTGTGACTTGTAGCACCAGTTATGTTGTGTTGTATGAGACGAGTCACTTTGAGAGGATGAACACTTTATGCAATCGCTTTAATTAACTGACATTACTTTGTAGAAATCTGGTTTCACTTTGACATTAAACATTCATTTTTCATAAATCTTGTCAAAAAAAAGCCAAATTAAACTGACCATGATTCAAGGTTGAGAAGCAATAAAAAGGAAAAACTTTCAAGGGGGGTGAACATTTTTTTTATAGGCACTGTATATCTTATAACAGCTCTATATTTACTAGCTCCATCCTGTTCACTCTTAGAGTTGAAATAGTGCGCTACATATACACTCAAAAGCTTTTTTTTTTCTGTTTAAAGAAATACATTTGCTTTTTTTTGCTGAGAATTACATCAGAATATTGATACCCCTCTCATACAATATGGAGCTACAGCTAGCAGCCAGTTAGGCGAGAATAAAGACTAAAAACAGGGAGAAGCAGCTCGCCTGGCTCCGTCTGATAGTAATAAAATCAGCCTATTAGAACCCCCAGAGCGCTGTCATTAACATATTGTATCAAATTTGTTTAATCTGTACAGAAATTGAGGAGTAAATATGACAAAATGTGTTTTTGCACATTATGAGCTCTGCCTTTTTCTTGGTTGGGTGCTGCGGCCCCCTGAGGACTGTGCTGTCGCAGCCCAGCCTCACACCAAAAAATGTGTAATAGCTACACTGGTCCGCGGCCCATCATGTATTATTTTCACACAAAAAAAATGCTGTAAAGAAACTTGCAAGTCATGGATGCTGGGCAGTAGAAAAGAATAGGACAAAACAACAATTTTACAGCCGTTACACAATGTTATGCATTTGGGTTTGTTAGGTGCCAGCTTCACTTCGACAATAAAGCTGCACAACTTTGTGAACTTTAGAGGTGCTGCAGTCATATTTCTTTATTTCTTAACAGAACCCGATTTGCTGTCTCCTCCCGTTTCCAGCCTTTGCTCGACTTACCTAACAGGTTGCCGGCTGTAGCTTCGTATTTTTGCGTACAGACGTGCGTCTGAGAGTTGTTATCGATCCTCCCGTGTAGCCGCAGCTTAGAAGTCATATCTTATTTCTCAATTGGAAACAGCACCGTGTCAGTAACCTACAACAGCGATCATGCAGATTTCACTGTGGTCTGTGGTCACAGTTTGGCTGCTGAAAGACTCAGTGGCAGTGAAACTCTTAACATAAAGTAAATCTGTATAATTCTAGGGGCTGCAGGGTGGTGCAGTTGGTAGCACTGTTGCCTCGCAGCAGGTTCGCGTCCCGGTGGGGGCACCGGAATCTTTCTGCGTGGAGTTTGCATGTTCTCCCCGTGCAGCGTGGGTTCTCTCCGGGTTCTCCGGCTTTCCACAAGGTCCAAAAACATGTTGAGGTTAATTGGTGATTCTAAATTGTCTGTAGGTGTGAATGTGAATCCCCTGCCTTCGCCCTAAGTCAGCTGGGATAGACTCCAGCCCCCCGCGACCCTAGTGAGGATTAAGCGGTGTATAGATAATGGATGGATGTTTCATTCTACATCTACAGGAAGCGTCACCCTGCAAATTAAAGACATTTTCTGTTAAGCTATGGGGGGAAAAAATGAGAAGAGGAATAGTTGTGTATGGTATATCAACCATAGGTGGAAACCAAACCACATCCAGTATGAACAGTGCTATAACAGTATGAAAAAGGCAAAGTAGAAGGATGTTTTATTTGAAAAACATTTAAATTTAAATGAATACTGCATGCTAGTAACTCTTTTAGGAATAAATCCAGGTTGTAGTTTTTGCAGCCTTTAAAGTAAGTTAAATGTTTGCCTTAGAAGTCAGCGGGCACCAAGTTTAGAATAAGAATGGGCAGCACAGATTGAACAAACAGTGTTGTTAGAAAGCATGCAGCGTGTTTGAATGTGTTGAATAAGTTAGAATGAAATGTATGCAGGTGCAGCGTATGGGTGGTTAGCCACGCAAGCACTGCAGTCCAGTCAGCACCTCGGAAATGAATAATGAATCAAGAAGAAACACATTTAATAAAACACATTTCCATATGCCACGAGGCTTGTGTGACTCCAGCGGAGTTATTGTTCAGCGTCTTGATGAACTCGTACAGGTGGAGCAGAAACTGAAGGGGAATTTTCCAAATTTAGTTCCTCGCGCTCAAAAAACAACAAAAAAAAAGGGCCTTTAGGAGAGCTGGGATCCAATTTTAAATGACATTAAGTGTGTCAGTTTGCCTGTTATTTTTCAGTTCCCCTCCAAAATACACATTGACAGCAGCAGCAGCAGCAGCGCTCATGTTTTTTTTAAGAATCCCGAAAAGTGCATCTCTCACTTCTTGGCTTTCAGACAACACGGCCGGCATCGTGGCACGCAGGAGCACTTTCACACGCAAGGATCGAACCCAGTACGTCCTGCCCGTGGTGGTGGCGGACAGCGGCTCTCCGGCCCTCTCCAGCACCAGCACTCTGACCATCACCGTGTGCAGCTGTCAGCCGGCCGGCCACTGTCCCACGGGAGGGGTGGAGGCGCTGGCTCTGTCCATGGGGCTGAGCCTGCAGACCTTGTTAGGGATTCTGATCTGCCTGGTCACACTCACAGGTAAGCAAGTATTACCATCTAATTTTATCCCGCCTCAGCCTGGGCTATCTTACATAATAACATCCAGCAGAGAGTACGCTGGCGTCTATTTGGAGTTTGGTCTCCTGGATGTCTTAATCTGGCTTTAAAATCAGCTCGGTGTCTGGCAGTAACTTGTGGAAGATTAACGTTTTCCACGAAAGACGTCTGAATATGGAGATCCGAAAAGGTTATCAGACGAGTCAGAAATGCTGCCGTCTCACCAATGATGACTGACATGTTGGTTAAAATACAGAATTTATTACTCATCACTTCAGAAGGAGAAGATTTTTGTCTCCTCTGACCGGAAGCAATGTAGAAGTCAAGAGATAAAGCTGGCTGTTGATAGACTTAAAGTCAATAAATGTACACCGAAGAGACGTATTACAAAGGGTTCAGAGAAAAACATCCCGAGGTGCTGGTCTGGAGTTGTACCCCTTAAGCTTTTTCAAACCATGCCAATATAAAGGCTACTGCAGGATGACCAAAGATGTTGTTCTGCCAAATTTACTGGCAAGAGTTTTCTTCAGACATCATCGTGATTGACAAGACAGACGGCTGGCTAAACAACATTAATCCCTCTAAGAGCCTCGTTGCAAATGTAGTTTGTTCTGTTTACACACAACAAGTGAAGTGAACTGGAGAGATGGTTGTTGTTTGTGCACCAGAGATGTCACAAAGGGAGAGATTGGCTATCTAAAGAATCCTGAATAGAAATCTATGGGCGGATTCTGTAACGAAGATGGTGGTTGTGTGACATAAAAGCCAGTCGTGTTGATGCACAGATGCAAGCAAGCTGTTTAGCAGAGGTATAACCTGCAGGGAAAACGGGTTTTAAAGCTCGCTTTGAGGTAAAATCACCAAACTTTATGACTTTGTGACTCCATATATGTAGTTTTTACATCTTGGTGACCATTGAAATTGTAGTTATGGCTCTTTCCCAGTTCATTTAGGCCAAAATTAAAGCCCTAGTGATATGGATCTACAGAAGATTTCACTACAGGTGTAGCGTGAGATGTTAAGAGGAAAGAAAACCATAAATCATGCCAGACATCTAGTATTACTTCACCGATAAGGTACCCAGTGGATCAAACTTCTAAAATACGACCTTTAAGACAAATCTCAAATGCAATTGAAATTTTGTTGTAAAAAAGAGTCGTTCTTTTTGCAGCGGATCTGTTGAGCTAAAGCAGTTCCACCCCACATCACTTTGGCAAGTATATGACCCCGAGTGTTAAACAGCAGGATTTTTCATTAACCAATCTGCGCTTTCATTTGAATCCGCTTTTTTAGAACTCACCTGCGTGCCTTTAACACACACTTTTAAAATGCTGAAAG
The DNA here is from genome assembly GCF_000690725.1 of Stegastes partitus. NCBI lineage: Eukaryota > Metazoa > Chordata > Actinopteri > Pomacentridae > Stegastes > Stegastes partitus. The sequence continues at coordinate 281,878 of NW_007577945.1, read as the reverse complement.
CTTGCAGAGCAATGATGTCAGGTAATGAGCGCATTGGTTGCAATACATCAGTAGCAATGCCATCCTGGGACATTGATGGGTTTGCATAGTGAAGAGCTTTATTATGACCTCGGCTGCTTTGTGTCCTCCCTGTGCCCATCACATGAAAGATTAATGACAAAACCTGCTATGCTAACATTCTGTCGGATGAGAACAATAGCCGGTAGAAAACACAGCGGAGAAAAAAAACACAAACCAAACAGTCTTTTAGTATTCCGTGCCACATGGAGCAAATTATGGAACGCTTTCTTTATGTGTGAGCTGAAATTAAAAAAAAGATAATTTATTGCCTAATTTGTCCCCATTCAGTTTTTTACTTTTTTTTTTTTGGCATCCCACTAGTTACAGGAAAACAAATCTGGCTGCTGTTATTTTCAACGCACTTGCACATTCTACGTGCATGCTCCATCAGGCGCCGTAGATGTTTTTTTTTTTTCCCTCACTAAGCTCATGCCCTGGTGTTTAACTGTAATGATCTCCCACTGTGTTGTGTCTGCAGTGCTGTCAGTTCTAATGCTGATGGTGAGGAGACACAGGCGGAAACAGCAGGAGGGGCTGGAGGTGGAGGTGAGGGAGCTGGAGCTGCCGGAGACGGTGTCGCAAAAGGTGCTTTATTACGGAGAAGCAGGAGGTGGAGGAAGAGGAGGAGGAGGAGGAGGAGGAAGAAGGGACCTGGACTTGTGCCACCCCGTCGTCCCTCTGCGCCCCCACCCCAGGAGGAGGGAGAGGAGGCTGCGCAGGGAGGACGTCAGGGCCAGCATTCGCATGTCTCTCCGGGAGTCACACCTCATCGGGCCGGAGGACGAGGTCTTCAAGCAGTTTATTCTGGACCGGCTGGCGGAAGCTGACCAGGATCCTTACGTTCCCCCCTTTGACTGCCTAAGAACATACGCGTATGAAGGGTCGGGGTCTCCCACGGGGTCCTTGAGCTCTTTGGATTCTTCTGCTTCGGAGGTTGGACCCGAGCAACCCGTCTGCAATCCCAGACCTTGTTTAGTAAGACTCACCCCTTGGTACGGCGGAGGAGAGGAGGACACCGTTTTCTGAGATTCATTTTTGCGTCCTAGACAAGGGCAGTGCATGCCCAATAAACCTTCCTCAACAATGATATAAAAATCACAATTTTGCGTTAAACAAAATGTTTGGCGTTGTGGGAACAGCTTGTCTGATTTTTTTTTTACCGTTGGCTACCTATTTCTTCATTTTTTTTGGTTTTATGCTAAGCTAACACGCTCTCGTCTCTGAGAAAGGGAATTTCCTGTAATGTTGGACTATTCTTTTTAAACATAAAATCAAGAGCTACTGCTGGCATGCTTTACATCAGCTTTTGTTTGCTGTATTTTTTATTCTATGAACAACCGTCCTATAACTTAAACCACTTTTATTACTTTACATCAGCTTGAAAGCATTAATAACTAACTAAATGTCACATTAGAATAAATGCCGCATATATTAAATGTGTCGGTGCTTTAAAATCAAAAGGGAAATGGCTGACCTACTGTTTTGCACCAATCAAATGTTGTCAATTTTCATGTCTTTTGTCGTTAATGGGTTGTACAAAACTTTCCCTAATCTGCAGAGACGACAGTTTGCATCCTGTCTCCTACTAAAAGCCAAAGATTGCTGAGCTTAGCGCTAAATATTTCTTTTCTTTTGGGCAGAACAAGCTGAAAACTATAATATATTGTTGCAGGAAACGTCATCTTTCACACACATCCAGCAGAGCAACATTTTTTTTTTAATGTGTGTTCATTCCAGTATTACGAGCTCCGTTTTGTTCTCCACCTCCTGCTAAAAAAGTGATGCGGCTCCTTAGCTTGTTAGCCTTGCGACTGCACCACTATATTGAGCTAAGAGCTTCGCCTGTTTGTTGTGTTGCACTGGGCAGGGAGTGCACAGCGGCTTTATTAGAGGGGCTTTTTTTTTGTTGTTGCTGAAAACAGCTCCCTGCTGCAGCTGGAAAAATGACTGTTGAGGATCGTGTTTGTCGGCTGGAATACCAAAACAATGAGGGTAAAGAGGCTAAATGTGCTCTCGAAGCGGAGGGAAAGTATCTGATTTGTAATTGGAAATGTCATATTGTTTGTTTTGAGGTGTGACGGCATTAACAGCAGTATTACTGACCTGTGAATTTTTAATTTCTGGCATTATGTTATTCAGTTTTTATCCTGTTGCTGTTGTGTATTTGGCATTTCGGCTTGTATTTCTGTTATATGAGATGTGTGAGTAAGTTATTGTATAATCCCCATGCATATGTCAACATATTTTTCTAAATGAAGATTTTTATGTCATGATTGCCGTAAATCTCACAGACATGAAAGTTTATATAGAGCGAGTATGCATTAAATATTAAGCCTTTAACATGCATTATGCTCTATGATATGGTTTTCTGCTTTCTGCTGAGTCACCAGAGAGCCTCGTGTCAGCCAGCATCAGAAGGACGGATGACTGGCAGCAAAACTTGGTACAAAGTGAGGTTGACGAAGGACAAAAAGTTTGCTTGATTTGAAACGTATAAGGGAAGTGACACTCGAGATACATAACGGCGGCTGGAGTGCTGTAGAGGTAGAAAAAAAAACAGCACATAACACAGTGTCTGCCTCTCCTCCGTCTTCATGGTCGTTGGACAATCACCACAAGCTGGCGGTTAGTTGCGGGGGCGGTTGCCGGTGCTTGCGGGTGACTTGACGTAATTGTGCGGTGATCAGGTCCGGCCCCCCTTCACCTTTTCAACCGCTAATTGGGCTGTTTGCTGTCTGTGAGGTCAGCGCTGGGACCAGAGAGAATATAGTTCTTACTGAGGAAATAAAGAAATTCATATACAAGTCTTTCTGAAAAGTAGCTCGAAACACTCGAGGTAGGAGACATGAGGAAAACAACTAATTGCCGGAGTCTATTCTGCCTTTCCCTCCCTCGCCACGGTTACTTGTATGAGCAGGTCCGACACTCAGCAGGACAATTTCCAGACATCACTGCAACTCAAAGTGAGCTTCAAATAGCCTCCGCTGTTGGAAACAATCAATCCGGCCAGCGCTTTTTAGACTTAATCATTGTCTCACAATGGCTTCTAAAGACACAGGTGTTCAGAAAAAAGGGCCCTTTTAAAGGCTTTTCAAACCGGTCTCCACAGTCCAACATGTAAGGCATTGGATTTTCCCCATACAGGCTCTGTTATAATTCCCTTTTCAATAGTACCTTAATGTCAAAAATCATTCAGCTCCTGGTGTCATTTAACCTTCTGAATTTCTGCCATTATCCATGGTGAATATCACGGGTAATTTAACCTAACAGCCCTTTTCTTTGTGTAATTATACCCATTACAGCAACGTGAAGGATTTCACTCCGTCAACCGTCTCTGTCCTCCGCTCTCCCGCACAGGTTATAGATTCAGCTCTTCTTTTCAAACCCAGTGCCAAACTCCTCACACGGTGCCACAATGCTCACTGGAGGGTCTTTGAGTGGGACTCTCATTTGGCAGACAGTGAGTTGATTGAAAAGATGCCTGAAAGGATTTTGAGAGCTCTTTTTTTTTTTTAAATCATTAGCGACATGCCTTAAGGTTTGGCTGAAGAGAGCGCAAATCATTCATGTGCAATTTGGTAATGCGAACGTAATTATAAGTACAAAGATTAAAATCTGGATGAGAATCAGAGTGTCACAATACAGTTTAGTGTTTGTGTCGAATGGATGTCATCGAACGCAGCTCGCTGAATGAACGCTGCTACAGCCTGAGTCCACATAAAGAATGTATGTGATGGGAAGTTCGTAATGATAAAATCAAGTCATTCAAACATGGTATGCAAGGCCAGTTTATGAATGTGCTGTTGATGTATATGATTCTCCCGCAGCGTAATGCACAAAAGGAAATTGAGAATCTGCTCACAGGTGGTGGTGGAACAGCTTGACAAGGACATCGGAAGACGGAAATGAGTAATCAACCTGAGAAATGGGTGAAATCGCACGTGGAGGTTCAGCAAATACAGCGGGGGGTTCCTCGTATGGGGACCATAAATGTTCTGTAATTGTAAAAAATAATAATACTTATATTAAGTTTCATGGAGATATTACAATCTGGAGGAGGATTCAAATTCTTTAACAGTTTCGTAAAAATCAAATAATCGCAGAACAAAATAAGTCCGGTGGATGATTTATGAGGATAAAAACATTTTTAACCACTGATACACAGATTTCACAGCAAAATCATCCCAGTTTTATTAGAAATTCAAAGAACAGATAAATACCAGGTTGCTTGAACTGTAAATTAAATAGCAAAAAATATTTCTAAATTTATACAGTGACTGGCCCAACAAAATCATAACCAGGTACTAGCAAATTTGCAACATTATCTGAAATGCTTGTCCCTCATTTTTAGCGATTAATATATTTTCATTAATTAATCAATGAATCATCACCATACTTCAACCAACATGTTGGAAGGACCAGCAGGAAAACACACTGACATCACCATTCTGAGAAATACACTCCAACTGAGGCTAAAATTTAACAACTTTCATGACTTTAACAATTAATATCATGTACAGGTGCCAGTTAGGGTTCAGTTCTGTAATTTAAGAACCGGTTGTCGTCTGGTCATGTGTTCCGTTTGGAGGGTAAACACTTTTTTGAGCACAGAAGCAGTTTATTGCTGCTGTGTTTCTGCACGATTCTTTACTTGCATGTATTGTGAACAATCTGTTTAAGCTTAATTGACGATACAGAGGGAGACAAAAGATAAATGGAGTGAGAGTTCAACTGATTCATCAGACACGCTAATCAGGGCATCAATCAGGCCACCAACGTGGTGACTTTAGCCTCTACAAAGGAAGTAAAAAAAAAAGCTGTTTAACCTTCGACCAGAGACAAAGATTAGTTCCTGTAGCACTGAGTGGCTGATATGAAAATACTCTTCATATGGAAAGAAGGAAAACACGTCTCGAATTTGAATAGAGGCCAAGACCACGACTGAGTTTTAGTTACAGCAAAGGAGGGAAACTTATCAAAGAAAAGCAAAAGTTATAATGAGGTGCAGAAATCAGCATCAGTGGTGTGTGAGAGCGTGTGATGGTCGTGGGTGGCACATGTTGTCAGCATAAGGTTTGGCAACTCAACAGGCCGGCTTATATAACCCCGGCCCTGGCCAGGTGTACCCAGTTAGTCAGATGATGATTAGCTCCGCCCAAAAGAAATCACAGGACCAAGGCCTTTACAGCTGGGCTTAATTTAAATAGTCTAAATTGGTGCTACACAGTAAGTAGTAATGTAAGAAAACAAACAATTACATTTAAAATTTGCAGTGTTGCATCATGAAACATGCAAAAAAAATTAAATCTACCAACTCAGAATGAAAGAATAAAACCTTCAGAAGCAACAGATTCTCTCGCCTGTGAAGGAGTCACAGACACACTGCAGGGACATTAAGAAACCCAGATAATGTCAGAGTTACGAGGACATGAATAACCAACGACCTATGCATTATATCCTGTACATTACTGGATCCAGCATTAGTGCAAGCCGGACCATTAGGGAGCACGGAAAGCTAGTGTTTATTCAGAGGTTGCATGAGCTTAAAGAGTAGAACTGAACTAAAAAAAAAATCACCGAATTGTCATAACAATTATCAAATATGATTAAAAAGACATCACCTTCCACAAAAAAGGCAGAACATTTGTATGCCGTGCAGTCGTTTTTATGAGAAAACGCAACACACACACACAAAAAAATTGTTTTTGTGCCTAAAACCACTTGATTTGCAAACTTAATGAAGTGAGGGGAAGTGGAGTGAAATGGAAAATGTTCATTATCCCAAGAAACCTTGCCTGCTAGCTCAGAGTGCAGAATTAGCTGCGCGGTCCGAGCTCAGCGGATAGTTTTTGCACCGGAACCGCTGGAACAAAAGACATTTTTATGGTAAGAGAGTTCACGCTGTTACCTCGAGTCCATCCATCGCTGTTCATTGAATATTTGCTAATGATTGCTGGGTTTTTGGTTTCAGTTTTGGGGAATCGAGGAGGAGAAATGATAGAGCTGCAGATTGATGACTTTGAAAAGAAAAATGCATCACATTAATATGCGTATTATTGCCTGGCACACAATCTATTGTGTGTGGCTGATCGCTAACACTGATTAAATGTGCCAGTTAACATGGGATCTATCTATCTATCTATCTATCTATCTATCTATCTATCTATCTATCTATCTATCTATCTATCTATCTATCTATGACCCGATCCTCGTACACGCAAAACATGCCTTAACATCACCATAATCAATACTAAACCGCCCTCATCACTTTTTAATAAGCGAAGCGACACCAGCCCACATTCCTTGCACGTGTGATCTCCTACATGCAATCAGGCTGTTATCGCCCCGGCATACGTGTCGGGAGTCAAATCTGACAGCAGTCGTGTTAAGAGATTATGCAAACTTTAATATTTTAGGATTTACAGAATACATTTCCTGCAAGTTATTTCACACGAGCTTTTCGCTATTCTGGTCCATTAATGAGCTTCCTCTCGTTGCGATGAGTCTTGGGGATTGTCACGCTTTGAAATGAAATTAATAAGTAATAATGCCGTGCAAAAACTTTGGAAACTTGTTTTGTTGCTCATTAGAGGCTAATTGGTGGCGTTTTTTGTGGAAGGGGGGGGAGGGGTGTAATATTCAGCAGCCTTTGCGAGACAGTTGACAGTTTGATGTGGTGCCATGAGGGAGCTGGATTATTAAGAGGCCTCAAAAATGAGCTTCGATGTGGGTTAAAGGCAGACGTCCACTCGCCCAAAAGCGGTTGTTATGTAACACAGCAGAGAAACTGGATTTGTCGCGTTTGTCGAGGTTGGAATTTATCTACATGGAAAGTGACATTTTTGTTGGAGCTGCAGTGAGAGATGCAACAAAGTTCGGGGGAGGTTTCTTGAGCATGACCAGAAAACTAGCTAACTGTGGCCTCAGTTTAGCCTCAGTCTTTTAGCACGACATCATGCAGCCCTGAAATCCTAAATGAAAGCCCTTCTGCAGGATTCTTGAAAATTAGTTAGCTTAGAAACTATGATTTAACCTATTATTGGTCTGGTTGATTATTGGATCCAACATCCATCCATCCATCCATCCATCCATCCATCCATCCATCCATCCATCCATTATCTTCCGCTTATCCGGGGTCAGGTCGCGGTAGGAGGTCGTCCCAGACCTCCCTCCCCCCAGCGACGCTTTCCAGCTCTTCCTGGGGGATCCCGAGGCGTTCCCAGGCCAGCCGAGAGACATCGGGTTCTGGGTCTCCCCTGGGGTCTCCTCCCAGGTGGACGTGTTCGGAAGACCTCCAGAGGAAGCCTCCTATGGTGGTCCATACCACCTCTACTGGTTCCTGTCGACGTGAAGGAGCAGCGGCTCTCCTCCGAGCTCCCTCCGGATGTCCGAGCTCCTCACCCTATCTCTAAGGCTGAGCTTTTCATCTTTTTTTTAAAAATCGCATTTAAAAATTTTCCACTATCTCTGATGCAGTCACCTTTTTCCATCTGTATTCACCGCTCTGTGGTTTCGAGCATCGTCCTGCCTGTAGTACCACATGATGCTACATGATGCTACACGTCAAGTAATAAACTGCAATCAACACTGAAGAATAAATGGTGAAAAGTTCTGTTTTAATAAAACTATTTTGGCAAAGTTTTGGGTTGGAGTTGAACATTTAGACACCAAGATTTTCAATTTAATTGCAAATTCTAAATTTCTGTAGTCAGTCTCTTTGATTACTTGTCATCAGAATTGGAATCCTGACAAAAAAAAACAAAAATATATGAAAAACATCACAATATTTTCAACAAACTCATGGAGGTAATGTTAACTAGCAATCTACAGCTAAGGACATCTGCCAGCAACAGATGTCTTTTTTGAGACGAGACTCCTCCTCCTGTGTACTTTGAAAAATGTACTTCTCTAAAAAAAATCTTTAGAACTTTAGGATGACAATCTGCCACCGCTATCATATGACACAACAGAAAGTGCAGCTACAGGTAGCTAAATGGAGATGAGGCTTAGTAGTTGAATCATTTCTGCAAGTTTACCTCTGATTCAGAGCCTATTGATATGTTTAGAATCTACCAGCCCTCTTGGAAAATACGACAATTTAATGCAACATACAGATCTGTGACCAATTTAAGTGAAAACCTGAATCCTTGAAGAATACCAGAAGGAGGTAGAGTGGTTTTTCTTGGCATTTTGCTACCATGGTTTAGATCCAGTTGTCTGCTTAGAGAGAAGTACGACTACAAATCCATTCAGAGATGTTCTGAGTGATCATCGTTATCCCTGATGGGGGTTGTATCTTCCAGGAGAATGCCCCCATTCACCGGGCACAACGGGTCACTTAAGGGTTTAATGAGTATGAAGACAATGTGAATCATACGTTGTGGCTCAACCCAGCTGAACACCTACATGAGACTGGACCGAAACACCAAATGAGGGACTGTCTTTTGACGGAATGGTGTTCTGTCTTTCCAGTAGAGTCATTTCCGGGTCACACTGAAGCTTCTCTGGTGGCTCACAACCTTATTAAGACACTATTGTTTTTTCCTTTTGTTTTACCAGCCTTCTGTACATTCAAGGTCAGATATTTTCATCCTGCTGACTATGATGCGAATTTACCAAGCAGCATCTTCCAGACACGAGCGGAAACAGGCGCTCCAACAGACAGACGCCATTGTAGAGTTAGTGAGCCTGTTGCTAATCACCAATCATCATTTCGACTCAGACATAAAATAAACGCACGCCGGCTTCCAGAGCTGCACAGCAGGCGGTAGAGAGGTCATCTTTGAATTTCGCTTCAAGCCCCATCACAGCGCATCGTTATCACTGACAAAACAGCGTTCAAGTGACAGACACCGACATTTAATTAGGTGAAAGTCAGTTTAATGTGACTGCAGGATCCTGTTTTTAGAATATGTAATTTAGTTTTTTTGTTTTAGATATGCTTTCCCCGCCTCGTTATTAAGAGAATCACCATCCTCAAATCTACAGAAATATGCAAATATGTGATTAACAGCTCTTTATCTGGACGGCAGATTCTTGTTTTGTCGATGTATAAGCCACCTGCAGGAGAACTTACAACCCCTTTGCAAAGTGCGACATCATTGTTGGCATTTAAGCGAGTCAGTGTTGCAGTCATATATATATGCGCTGGAAGGTTCTAGTGCTTATTTTATAGTCGGATACCACCTCAAAGGTTAGATTGTTAGAATACGTCTCATAAGTTCGACTTCATAACTGGATGAAAGGGACATTCAAAGTCACCTGCGAGGATGTTGTACGCACTCATTTTTTTTATTCATCCCCTGAATGTGACAAATCCAGCGGTTTCTGAAACACAAAGCTACGTGCATACATTCTGGATGTTTCAGTGAGAGAAGACTTCTAACAATATCATTTAGTAAAGGAAAAACCAATCTGACACGTATTGTTATTCAAGGGCACTGAGTGTGAGTTAAATGAATACACCTCAAGGGGTTTAAATAATTGAGAAACAGTTATGAAGATAATCTACAGCTGTATTGACAACAGTAATCCCAAGAATGAATGCGCCCGTACATGGAAAAGGTTTGGCTTTTGTTCACATTGTATAGACGGTAACACTTGAGTGAAGGCAGGAGCCGTCTGCTGGTCTCTTAATCCCTTTCGCTTCACTATTCGTGGCACATCGTGTACTGTAGTCGTGTGCTGCGCTGCTCGTACCCCGCCGCACCGGCTAAAGCTACAAACTCACTGCCGCCCGAAGATGTCGAAGCTCACCGTTGCTAATTTGGGTTTTCCTTTCACTTAAGGTCCTCAAAACTTGAGCACTATTGTGTGCTTATTTCACATTAGAGGCCCGTGTTGTTCTGTTTTCTCTGGGCTCTCCTCCTGGTTTGAAGTGAGGCTCATGGATGTATTAAGGAGATCGGGATAATAGAATGAAAAGATGGCGCCTGCCCACTTGAGGGAAAATTGCTCGCCTGGAGCGTGAGCCGAAAAAGTTTTTTCTAGGAGCCCACTGAACATAGCCATTACCATTTCCAATGTCTGCCTATGTGTTCGGCCCACTGAATTTATACTGCGAGTACGATACTGCGGTGTCTTTCAGAGGGAGTGGGGCAGTTTTGCAAATGTAAGGCTTAATGCATTCAAAATATATATATATTTTAAGAATGCAAAATGTAGTTGGAGACGTCTTGTCAAGAGTTCTTTTTTGTAAATATGGGGGGAAAAAAGCTTTTCGGGCCACTATTTTTATTACAATACCATGATGGACCATTGAGGCATATTGGAAGCTCAGTTTGTCACACACATTTCAAATCAGGATGACAACTGATTGGTTGTTTGGTCACTGTCGGTCAAATCTGACAACACAACCCTTGTACAGTCCCGACAAAGCGGCTCAACTTTTGAAGGTTAAAACCCTCCCCAACAGATGTTCATGAGCTTTTTCGGGCCTGAAAGAGCGAGATTGCAAATGCAGGCAGCCAAAAATGAGTTTCCAGCGCAGGACAGCCGGCCGGGCGGGCTCACCCTCAGAGACAGATAAAGGAGCTCAGGCTTCCAGGGGGAGCCGGCGGAGGTAGTCCGGCGCATTAGATCAGGATGCCTCATGAGCACCTTCCGCTCGCTGGAGGTTTCTGCGGTCATGTCCAACTTGTAAAAGGTAGACCCAGAACACGCTGGAGAGATTATACATCTCATCTGGCATGGATCCCCCAGGAAGAGCTGGCTTAGGCTGCTACCAGCGCAACCTGCTGCAGATAAGGAGCGGGAAAATGGAGAAAATGGATAGTTAAGGTTATGGGGAAACATACGAGTCCTTGAGAGAATATCGAACTAAACGCTCGGCTGGCAAGCATGTTGTAACTTTATCAGTCTGCCTTTTGGATGCAGAGCGGGTCGAGACTGTCTTTAAAAAGCGGCGTATACAGTTGAAACCAGAAGCTTACATACGCTGTATAAAAATACACGTCAGCTTTTGTTTTCTCACTGTCTGACATTAAATGGGACTAAACTTTTCCTGTTTTAGGTCAGTTAGGATTACCAACATTATTTCTATTTGCCAGAATAATGAGAGAGAGATTTTTTTTTAATTTTTTTACTTTCTTTAAAGTCAGAAGTTTACGAACACTAAGATTACTATGCCTCGCTCTCAGGACAGGTGTCCAACAGCGAGCAACTTACATTCATTACAAACCACCTAAAGATAAAATAGGCATTATGGAGTCTGCCTTCGTCCTGACTGTGATGACTCTCACCGTCCTCGGACCTTCTGGTTGGATTCTTTCCCATGTAGATGAATATAAAACCCGCCGGCCTTGACTGGTGGAAGAAGAATCATTTACGCTGCTGTTAAATGTGCCATTTGGAACGTAAAACATGTTTTGTCAACAAAATAAACTTTAACTCCCGTTCGTCTTATTTGGGAAAGCTCAGATGATGATGTCATGGCTTTGGAAGGTTTTGATTGGTTAATTGACAACATTTAAGGTAATTCAACTGTAAGCACATACCATTCACACTACCACAATTTAATGTGATCACTTGTAAATATAAAGCACTGAAATAAGCAGATTTAAGCTTTAAAGACAAGTTTGATTTGGACTGTGCAATTCTGGCCAAATCATAATCATGATTATTTTCGCTAAACACTGAAATCATGATTATCAAAGTGACTTTTAATTATATTTAGGGACAAAACATTTTTAATTGCACCTCCACATTAACAGAAAATTCTTTTACTTAAATTTTATGCTGTGTATTGTCAAATCTTTACATCAAAATATGACTTCTTCCCCTAAATTTATTGCACCCATAAAAGCAAAATATACATAAAAGTGAACCTAAAATGCTTCACTTGCTAAACACGTGCTTCTAGACAGACAAACCATTTTCACCAATGTTCCCTGAATGCCTCACTTGCAGACTCTTGCAGCAGCTCAATAAGGTGTTTGACCAGAAATTATTAATAAAAAAAAAAGTGACTTTTTTCATTTACACGTGCTGTTTTCTATTGGCAGAGTTGTCCATAAACAGAACGTGCATTTCAAAGGTCAATATGGCAGTCGATGACGTTCGTTTTACTCCGGGAGTGCCACAATCGTGATTAATATTCGATTACTTGTGCATCTCTGGCTTCAGTGCTAATACAGAGTGAGGCAGCACGCAGGGCAACCCGTGTTATCAGATTTCCTTACAAGTGCGTCCATGTAGATGAGATTCAATCTATATTTCTAGAAGAGGATTCTGCTCAACACTCCAGCAGCGAGGAAGGAGCTCCTGGTTGGAACCCAATGTGGAGAACAGGTAATAAATTATGGAGCAAAAAGAGGTTTTCAAACTGGCAGAAGTACGGACTGACATTATTATTATTTTTATTGGTTTTGTGATAGAAATCCAACAAGTTTAAATTAAAACAAATTCCCCAAAACCAAAGCAGATAAATAATTTGTCTAATAAAGGTGTATGAGGTATCTTCTGGCTTCTTTCATCTCATAAATTCTTTTTTTTTTTTTCTCCCCCCCCGTTTCTTCTTGAAGGGCGCCGTAGAATTTACAAAGAAATACTTTCCACTTATCATTCATAACACAACCACTTGATCTGATTTCATATTGTTCTTTCCTTAGGTCTGTAGTATGAAACTACTATTATGGAATACCAAAGGCCTCGGGTCCAAAGTGAAAAGTCCCATTAATAAAGAAGAGATTACTTTCACTTGCTGTCAAGGCCCTGTGCTGCTAAAGGATTGATGCTCTCACATTAAATCAGCCCCTTGAAAGGTCCTTCTAAAACTGTATGAGTGCCAACTGTATAGGTGATTTCTTTTTTCTCCCTCTCTCTCTATTATGTTTCACTTTCAGGCCATGTTCGGCGGTATTATCACGGCATTGATATTGGGATTTTGCTTTGTTTGTTTGGTCATTTTTTAAAAACTGTATTCGTCTTTTCTTCTTCTTCTTCCTGAGCATGTTCCGCACTCTTTGACTTTTCTTTTTCCTCCCTCCATTTCCCTCCTCAGAGCCACAGGGTTTGTTGTTCACTTTTTGTTGTCTGAGCCATCATTCAAAATGCAGGGCTTACTTCTGACAGGCACTGAAGCAAGGAAATGAGAAATGACTTACACAGTTTAGCTCCTCTTCATTTTCACTTGCCTTATTATTATCAAACGCACGCACGGCCGCGCTCACACGCGTATGTGCACACGCACTTTCACAGATGATTAGTGAAGTCTCCTCAGCAAAAAGACACCTAAATCTGTAAAGTTGGGGGGAGAGGTTTTTTGTCAATGTCCACGCTCCGTGACGTACAGTACATTTGGTAGACTTTGACACGGCGGAGAGCGATGGCCCCTGCACGCCCCTAATTAGCTGTCATTCATAATTGATTAAAGTCCGAATGTAAATAATAAATGGAGATTGAGTTTTATTTGGGGGGCGTCTCGTCAAGCGCATTTACCTAATGCAGAACCGAGGCCGGGTGTAAACACGGCGGCATAATTACGATATAATTCCTGCATCAAATTCGGTTAATCGTGTTAAAGGGCAACGGGAGGCTGGAGGTGCGCGCTGAGCTCGTTCAATATTCTGGCCCTGAGAAAACAATGGAGCAGGGTTTCATTCTTGTTCTGAAGGAGCCACTTCAGTTTGGGAAGTGATCTTGACTTTCTTCTTTCAGAGGATCTTTTATTTCTGTTTGAGTGAAATGTAATTATTAAGCGAGTGGGTTTCTGTCTTTCTCTTTGAAGGGAAATGTCAGGGTTTTTTTGGGTTAAAAAAATGAGTAAATCAGCGCACACAGATGATTTAGTTGGTTTTAATGGAGCTGAACAACTAAAAATGTGCATTTAAATCTCTGTATGAGGGAAAGATTGCTTCAGAAATTAAGAATCTTTCTTCATCTGGTGGCATTTACTGTCTTTTTTTAATTATTTGTATTATTTTTAATTTGTTTTATTACATCCTTGTTGCATTTTTATTCAACTTTCTGCCTTTTATTTGTTTTTTTTTGCTATGCTATCTATAACTCTGCTTTTTAAAGATGCTATATTAATAAATTTTAATAATTCCAGCCTCTAAATTGTAAGAAATTGCAGATTTGAGATAAAAAGTACATCTACCCAGAGGTTAATATCGCACTAATAATTGGTGCGACTTTCTACTTTTGCTCCTTGACATTTAAAAGGAGGATTTATTTATATCAAAACGTGACTTAAAAATATGGTGAAATATAATAAAAGTCTTGCATAACATTTTAGATTCTGTACTTTACACAAAGTCTCCATGAACGAACAGAAACAATAAAGTTGTTCAAAACAGAAGGACCCCTGAAGTGTTTAAAATGGCAACAGGAAACAGATTATTATCTTGAAAACACACAGTGGACCCCTGTGCTTAATGACAACAAACAATAATTTGCTGTTTATGCTTTGTAGAATTTTAAAGAATTACTGAAGCGAAAGATGGAAATACTTCTTCCTCCATAAAGTAAAGATTTTGGTCAAAATAATCTGAACGCTACAAGTCGTTTGTTGGCTAAATACTGCCTGCTTTTATTGTGAAGGAGGCTTTTCTTTCGTGGTCTTACTTATGCCACAGTTGGTTCATGTAGAACAGCCTTTATTTGGCGGTTCTGACCCAGTGTATATGTGTGTGTGTGTTTGTGTTTCACTGCAGCTCTCTATGCAAGCAGTTTTTAGTAATCACTGCCAGCCAGCCAGCCACCAGTCTGTTCCTGCATTTGGGATGCCGCCGTGTCTCCATTGTGTATGCGCATATTGTGAGGAGTGTGCTCTTCGAGTCAGAAAAAAAGCCATCGATGCAGTCCTCAGAAGTAGCACATCATTAATAACGGAGGGACCTTTGAAGATCCTGCATAAATGTCTAATTAGGTTTGGTAACCTTTAGGAAACTCAAGTGGGTGAATACTAAACAGGCCTGGAGATCTTGTACTGCATGGCAAACTAAGCACTCAACATGTGGGAGAGAGCGCTGACATTGAGGAGGTTTGTTCCCCTGCCTGAAAGGGCATGCAATTTAAGCCACATTACAAGCGCGTCTGAACTCATTGGCCAATTTCGGGTCAATTTATCGTAGTTAACCATCCTGTGTACGCACGTCATCGTGGAGGTGGAACAAAAAAATATGCCGTGTTTCCTTTCTCTTTCTCTTTTTTCCTCTCCCACCCCCCCCTCCACCCTCTTCCTGCTTCGCGTCCTGCCCTTCAAGCTGTGTGGATCGCTGTTTTGCATAACTGTGACAAGCCTGCGTGGCATTTAACAGACCCTTAAGTCTGAGTATTCGAGCCACCAGCCATGTTCATACTGATCCAGTGTTAGAATGATGTGACCTAAAAAAAAAAAAAAAGAGAAATAAATAAAAAAAATCCCACGGCTGGTTTACTCTGCAGCGTCCTTGTCTCCGTCTAATAACACGTGTATGAAGGGATGACGGCGTAGAACAATAAAAACACTGCCATGTGTTGTTTTGATGCACCCCGGCTCCTGCTGACGCGCCACTGCAGGCAGCTCAGCTTCAATCTTTGACGGCAGCGGGGATCTCAGGTTGAAAGGCCCGTGTTTGAACCGCCGCTGTTTTGTTTTGTCATTACAGGTTTTCCCTAAAAAAATGAAGCAAAAAATATGCAGCATATAGTCTGAGCATGAGAATGGACTTATTCTGCTGTTAGTTGACTCTGAGGGCAGCAGTAAATGGGTAAAAACAGGAAGTGGAAATGGTTTATAATCTCTGAGCCTATATGATGCCCAATATGAACATTAACAGTAGATAGTGTGTGAGCCTGACAGATGTTCTGACTCATCCCAAAAACAGAGGAAAGGGAGAAAAATTAGGTTATGAGATGGACTACAATACCCACGATGCATTACAGCCATAACATTAAAACCACTGAGAGGAGACGTGACTCCACAGAGATGCTACTGTCGCACAAATTGCTAAAAACTTTAATGCTAGACACAGGATAATGCATCTTGCAGAAATGTGGTTGACGCAGACTTTTTTTTCATTTTCTTTTCCCTGTTTCATTAGATTGCAAACAGAAAAAACTACATCAATTAAATATTAAAGTTAAAACTGAACATAAAGTTCACATCAAGAATCGATATTTTTACAAATAGTAATGTGTGCGACTGTATTTAGCAGCATGCTACTCTATAAAATCGACAGTTTGAATTAAATAAGAAAATATTTGCACAATAAAGCACCTTCTAGAGTCGTAACTCTACACCAATGCCCTGAAATAAGCCATTTTTACATTGTTTTTACATTAACGTAAATGATTTCTCTTTGGTTTCAGAGATATATGTAATAGTCTGCAATTTGTCATGTCTTTGAATAAATGTTCCCAATCCATTAAAATGTACAAAGAGCATTAGAGTTAGTTATAAACACAAGCTTGTTGGGATTTATGTTGTAACATAATTCATTTTCTGATAAAATATGAAAAGGGCAGGAAGGTCTATTTTTGGCTGTTAAAGTGGATAAAATACCTTAAAAGTTGGTTTAAAGAAGTCCTGCAACAATCCCCCACAACACCCAGACATATTATCCTTTATTGTTTTAGGTGTTTTAGTGAATATTTTAAATGTTAGGCAGAGTCGGTGCATCTCAGATCTTAGTCATAAAGATTAAAGACACATTTTTATTTTTGGTGTTCAATTCACAATAACGTTGATTCATTATAGAAGAAAAGCAGACAGCTACAGTTAGTCATAGTGGCAACACTTTATGAATACGGTGTATTATTGGAAAGTCTGTTTACAGTATTAAACCTGATTTTCAAAATAAAACACTCTAAAAATACAGCAAAATACTGGCAGCTGTCAGTATTTCACTCTACTTTTACAGCTCTATCTGTTGCCTTCTCTAGATTGTGTAGCTCAGTTTCCATCAACCCTTCGGTACTCGCTGCAGCTCCAGCTCACCAGCTCACCTGGTACGTCTACCAATACAGAATGGTAACTTGTAAGATTGTAATGTTTCGTGTTCAAAGTGGGAATCGATCCCAAAGAAAGCCTCACCCGACCTTTTTCTTACTTATGAAACCCCAGAAGTCTGAATCTGTGTTTGTGTCATCAGCACGCTGCAGTTTCAGGGCAGAGATGCTCAGCCATAACGTCGACCGTCTCTCATCATATGCCTCCTAGCTTATAAAAAACACCATATGGACGTGTTAACAAGCTATAAGGAAAAAAAACTTGATTTTCATCAGAGGGGATTTTTAACAGGCTGTCCACACGTTCCAAAAATAAACTGAGTGTCCCGGTCATGATACCTCAACCTCCCTCCCTGCACGATACAGTAAACATACACATCCCCAGACATACATCACAGGGATATGAGCTCAAACTTATTTATTACATGCACCCACAGACACACAGAGTTGTCAGAGCGCGGTGTAAAATCAGAGGGGCTGTTAATGGAGGCGGACAGCTTGGCTGCTGTTTCATCAAAGTGCAGAGGAAATGCAGATCTGTGTCCTGCAGGATGCGGGGAATTGGATCAGCTTCCTTCTGTCTGCTGAATTCAAAACACACCCCAGCAGGGATCGGACAGCCTTTACCACCGTACAGTGACTTTCTAATATTTACTCGCCGCTCGCATGTGTTGAACCGCCCATCAGGAGCCCAGACTCGTCCCCTGGCCGGACGACTTTATTAAGCTGCCAGCTAAGTGGCAACCTGGAGGATACTTCCCTTATTTGATTGGTATTAGAAGCCATGTTAGGCTCCAACTTTTACCTCTGATGGGGTTGTTTTTGTGGTATAACAGTAATGAAATGCAATAACGAGAATACTGGGGGCTGGAACAAACTAATGTCATTGATTAATGTGGCATTTATGTTTGCTGGGCGGTGTGATGATATATAATCTGCAATAAGCTTCTGATTCGTCACAGATTTGCCGTGTTTATTCTGAGGCATGCATCCATTTAATATGTCTGGGTGTTGCGGGGATTGTTGCAAATCAATGAGCAGGACTTCTTGAAACCAATTTTTAAGGCATTTCATCCACTTTAACAGCCAAAAATAGACATTTCTGCCCTTTTCATACACAGCTTCACAAAATGAATGATATTACAATATAAATCCCAACAAGCTTGTGTTTACAACGAACCCAAATGTTCGTTTTAGGATCCCGGTGGATCCCGATGACTTTTCCAACAGGCCAATAAACATTTAACATTGAATTTGGTGAATTTGGGGTCTCGCAGGCGTCGGTGTTGGATTTCTATAAGCTCTACATCTGCGATCGGTGTTGACAAGACTTGACGCAACTCAACCCTCCGAAATCCCAGATAAGTCTGTTTAGATTTGTCTTGTTTTATAACAGTTTGCGTGTAAGAGGTCAAACGGGGATCTGATTAATCCCAAACCCCGGTCTGACATCACTATGTAGGACAACTGCCTGTTTGTTTGTCTGCAACTTCGTGCAAACACAGAAGGAATCTGTATCTCCTGCATGCTCCACGAAACAAAGAAAACCTGAGAAACGTTCATTGTTTGGTGTATTAACAACACTTCATGGTCATTTTTGTATTTAATCAGCTTTAATAAACGTACAAGCTGAGTTTGAAACTGTTTAAATATGTAAAAGACTAGTCCAATGCTACTTTTTTGGCTTGTGTTCCTGCATTATCCCAAACATTTCCAACAATATTCAAACCCAAAGAGAACTACAATTTTATTCTATTCAACTGTTTGTTTGTTTTGTTTTGTTCATCTGTCAGTGGCGTTGAATTCCCTTTACCCGCTGTAACCAGGGACAACTGGTGAAACACAGGAAGATATGTCAAAGAGTGCAAATTAAAGAAAGACTTGGACGAGCGAGTTAACCACGATATTCTGTTCTGTCGCTACTGTTTGTTTTGCTCAGATCAGGAGATGTAAAACAACACCTTGTGTGCTTATAATAACTTAACCGAAGATTAATTTATCAGCGTAAACTTGAACTTGTCAGTGCAAACTTGTGCAGAGGTGTTCACGGTGGCACCTATTCGCCAACGTGGAACGCTAACAACAATCGCTCCTCCTACATGTTTTGATGCAGAGCGGATTCAAGAATCCAAGGTCTTCTATTGGTCACAAACACAGTTCTACATGTTGTAACGCTCAGTGACATGTGTTGTGCACCTGTTCCACACCGAAACAATAATAATAAGATAAGAATGAGGAATAAAACACACAAGAAATATATATATGTAGCGAGAGAGAGACAGAAATAGCAGAAATAAATAAATCAAATTGTCAAACAGTGCAAAAGGGGAATAAAATAAATAAAGAAAATAATAAGATTATATACATTTATATAAACACTGTAAAAAAATTTTTAAAAAGTTCGTAAAAGTACAGCACAATGTATATGAAGGAATTTATCCGTAATGATTCTTTACAGGCGTGTCTCCGTTATTTTGAAGACCGCATTGCATTATGGGAACAAGGACCTCCGCTTCCCGCGAAAGTGACAAGACCAACAAAAAAGCGAACCCAAATGCACGACTCCAAAACTCAAAAAACGTTCTCAAACTGATTTATTTACAAAAGTATCAACAGAAATATCATTCAACAATAAAAAAACAAAACTCAAAGCGTCACTCTAACGAGGAGAATAAAGAACCAAAAAATCACTCGATTGAGGAAATACAAACTAAAAATCACTCAATGAGGAAAAACTTAATCTTTCTAAACAAAGTAACAACTCAAACACTTGACTAGGAAAGAGGCTGAATACAAAGTAGCAAACAAAATACAAAACCTGAAGGTAGTTTCCACAAGGGACATGAACGGGGAAATCCTGGACATGAATAGGGCTAAAACGTGAAGCTTGACTCAATGACAAGACCAACTGGCACAGGACAAAGGGAGACGCAGACTATATATATACACACACAAGGTAATGAGGAACAGGTGGAGACAATCAGGGCTGGGTAGACAATCAGACACAGGAAACACCAGGGAGAGGGCAAGCGTCCTGAAACACGAGGGCAAAGAGGTTTCAAAATAAAAGCCACGAGACAACACAAATACAAGACAAAAAACTAAAGAAAACCTAACACCTGGTACGAGACATGACAGAAAGTGTAAAGGCTAGCAGCCATTACCCACTTCAGTTGTATAAGCTCTGTGAAAGGATTTCGGGATTGGAGTAACCTTCATCGCATATCCGTGGTAAAAAACAAACAAACAAGCAAACAAGAAAACAACAACAAACGAATCTAACTTTAAATTGTTTAGTCCCCGGTGAATAGCGGTCCCGTCATGTTGCTAATCGGCGGAGCTAGCATTAGTGGATTTTTTGCCAATAAGCTACCGCCTTTTGGCGATCAAGGTGAGTGTGCACGGAGAGCATGGCCTCTGTTGGCCTCTATACCCATTTTAAATACAGCGGGCGATGTTGACATCATAGCATGAGGCCATAAATAAAAGAATGTGTGGGGAAACAATGATCTGATCTTTTTCAAAACGTGTCCAGGAAATTTTAACCCATCGCCCAAGTCAAGTTTACACATCGAGCATTCTGTGACAACCAATCATAAGGAAGTAAAGTTAATAAAATAAACAGTTAATTAATTCCTGTTTTTTCTTCAAACATATTGAAAAATAATAAGAAATTCCCAAAGCAACAAATTTTCATATCTAAAACGCTGGAAAAAGCAAATGTTTAGCACTTTCAAATAGAGATTTATCATCTCATTAACCACATACTAATATGTTTTCTACTCCTACAACGTCCAAATACTACTGCTTCACTTCTACAACATTACTACAACATTCGATGCTGCTACGACTACCTCCATTGCCCAGTGGCCTTTAAAGCATAATTTTCCTCATATCGATTCTTTAATATATCTACAAGTACGGAATTTTATGGTTGAAACACAACATAACTCCTCAGCTTAGCCTTCGTTCGCTCCCTTTGGGGAGTGAAAAAAAATAAAAAATCAATGAAAGACCATTTTTATGCAAATATCTATTCTTAATTCATTGTTTCTTTCCCACCCCCACAACTTATCAGAAAGTACAAGACTAGCTTTGAGTTAAATAATAATAGAGGGGGGAAAAAAATAATCTGTTTACAGTTTTAAATATCATTAATTCTTTATAAGCATTTAATTTAGGAAAAAGAACAGAACAGATATTACGAAAAAAAATGTTTAAAAGAAGGAAGTATTTTATGTTTATCTCCTATTGTATATAAGCAAGGAGTGGAAATCTATATTTACAACTAATACACAATTTTCTTTGTTTAATAGGGGGAAAAAAAACATCTCTCAGCCCAGTGATTAAATGTCTTTCAAGTTTTCTATCTATGGAAAAAAAATACATGCAATAATGGGAAAGCCCAAGAACTTTGAAGTCGTGCAGCATTTCCAGCAGCACTCCTCCTCAACATCTGCATCATACCAACAGGAGGGGATGTGAGAGTTATTTGCGGCTTTGCACATTTGTATTTTCTAGTTGGATTTAATTTTAACCTCTAATTACCCCGGAGAAG
Source organism: Stegastes partitus (assembly GCF_000690725.1). Taxonomy (NCBI): domain Eukaryota; kingdom Metazoa; phylum Chordata; class Actinopteri; family Pomacentridae; genus Stegastes; species Stegastes partitus. The sequence continues at coordinate 260,328 of NW_007577945.1, read as the reverse complement.
ACGAGCCTCGCGTTTACAGCAGCCACCTATTTAGAGGGTTCATCAGCAACAAAAACAAGTTAGAGTTGACGCCGTTCTAGGTGTCAAAACAAGGTATTTACAAAGACTAAATGCTGGAGCTACGGCAATTCCATCAGAGCGCGGGAACCATCGACCAGATGTTTTGTCATTAGGTATCAAAGCGGCGCGGGTTCGTCTCCGCCATTCAACAAGGACGGGGGTTTTTTACAATCGCGTTTAACGAATCACTTTAAGGCTGATGTTGTTTTAGCGGAATCAGCCCTCGGGAACCGTATATGCAATTTTTATCACGTTCCACAATCTGTCAGCGCCATCGTTTCACGTCAAGGTGAAGGTCGGGCAAAAAAAAATGTCAATTCTGTTCTTGGGAGGAAAACGAGCGAGTTCAATTCCGTCAGCCGCAAAGTTTTATAAATTAATTTAATCAAGAAGCCACTTGAAATACCATTCTTACTCCCACGCCTATCTTCATTCCCGCTCCCGCTCTCCTGAGAACAACAAAGAGAAGGTGTCAACCGGTTTTTGCCATATTGATGGAGCCGGGGGTCTACGGAGACCTCTAATTTTCTGAGTGAACGGTCCCAGAAAGAGCTAATGATATGTTAATGCTGAATGGCAGACATTAGGGAGGCCAAATGACGGCAATCCCAATTACCTCCCAGGGACGTGCCTTGTGTGGTTTTGTCACGCAAACAAACTCTGTAAATACAAATAACGTGCGGAACGTTGGCTGAGAGGACTCCGGGGTGGCTGACAAAATGTCACGCGTCTGAGGGAAGAACTGAAGACCATGCGACTTAAAACTCAAACAATGATCACGCCTCCGCACTTTGTTTAGCTGTGGACCGAAAACTCACCTCGCTTTGGGAGATTTACATCTTTCGTACGCCGGTGCGCTTCTTACCTCTCCCACAAAACTTGGACGCACTCTTGAAAACTTTTTTGATGCTTCCCTTTTTTTTCGGCAGGAATATCGTCGTGTTTGCTTCGGGGGTGGAAGCAGTGGGAGGAGGGTTAGTGTTGAACGGCAAGATTGAAATATGCCACAACAGATTTCCGAATTCCCCCACTTGTACGTATCCCCTTGTGTGGGTTTACCTGCGAATGTATCTGTTAGTATGTATGTGTTTGGCTAAGCTTAGCTGCAGATTGCATCCCCCTCCGCCGCCGCCCGCCGCCCCATCCGACTCCTCTAGTGTGTGCAGCATATGGCCATTGTGATGGAGGGTAAAAGGAAATGACAGGCCATTTGAAGATGCTCTAGTCCCTGCATCATGAATAATGCAGAGGGTGCAGCGAGCAGGTTCTCAGCGCAAGCTTCAAAGTTTATCGGCCTCCCCTGTCTCCCTGGGAGAGAGACTACAGTGCTGCGGGGAGATTAGACCGACACTGAGCAGGGACCTGGTCAAACTCAATTAAATACAACCAGGATAATTCCATCCTCTCATTGTGCCATTCGGTTTTATTAGAAAAATAAACCCCTGCATGCTCGCACCCCTGCGACGACAATGGAGAAAAGGGAAAAAAACAGCCGGTGAATTATTAAGCAGGGAGTCGACTGCGTCGCTCGGTTGCCGCATGTAAAAATATGCAAATTAGCGGATGGCAGAAGACATGATCGATGAATATTTTCATTAATTATGTCAGACAAACACCCTAAGATCAGCAGCGGGGGGTGGGGGGGGGACGTACAAAATATACAACATCATCCACGCCGGATTCGAACTTCAGAAATTTAATCAAAGATCGACGCTGACGGGACTAAAAATGCACAGAAGTAGCGCTAAACCTTCGCTGATTGGCTGTAATAGGCCCATTGATAGATGGTGTATTACTCATCCTGATTTGAATGTAAAATCAAGCGGAAGATAACTAAAAAAAAAAAGCCCCCGAACACCTACGGTAAAGCTTGCTGTTTGCTTAAATATGCATGTCTCTTTCCGCGCAGTCTTTTGAGATCTAATTAGCCCCGGAGCTCGTCCTGATGGGAAATGTAGGCCTACGGAAAACACTTCCCTCCACCGGGGCTGTTGTAGCATGTAACTATTTCCCGTGTCTACATGATAAACAAACACTTATGCCACCCACATATTCGGTTCTATATCAAGCCAGGCTTGGCTAATGATGATAAACCTACGTAAAAGTACAAAGTGCTGCTAATTAGGCCTATGTCGATTATGGCTCATTAATGCTGATGTTGCCCTGACATGTTTTTTGCCAATCATCACTGGAGAGGGCTTCAGTGTGTCATTTTCTAATTACTTTAATTCATCATTGTAGGGATGCTGTGTTTGCATCGGCGTCGTCGCAGTCGCACGCTTCGGTGGGGAATTTACGCTAAAAAAAAAGAAGTGACCCAGAATGAGCGGGGTTGTTTTTTACAGACAGACGGACTTTCCGCCGCTCTTATTGTATTTTGTATGAGATACTGCAAGAAAAGATTTCTTTCAACTTTCCGAGAAGGAGGAATGTGATGATGTAATAAGGTTGCGCTACCTTCAGGGGCGAGAATTCAAAGCTTAAAATGTAAAAACTAAGTGAAAGAGTCGGAGTGAGCTCAGTGTTGAGTCTGTTAGAAAACTCTACAACGCTGACTGTGTTTGATACGAGAAGTATATTAACTTTACAAAGAAGTGCAGCACTAGGGGGAGTTAATACAATTAAACAGCTGTATTTGTCCACATCATGACATGTGCGGATCAATTAGTATGAACTTTGTGTGGATTTTGATGCCCGCCAGTTGCATTGTTTCCCAAATGATCTTGTTGTTTCTGACCTTTCCGAGCTTGAAACAGGTGCCGATGGTGTTTCTCCGTCCACTTCCAGACGCACAGCGGACGTTGATGAATCAATGAGAGATCAAATCGGAGTCGTTTGCCGGCGATTATCCTACATTTCTCTTCTTTTACACTCTATTACCCTGATCTTGCCACTATGACCTACTTTTTCCCGCTCCTTCCTGGTTCCCCAGGCGCTGGAGCAGCGAGCTGTTGCACTCCCACACACACCTCTCAAGAGAATTATTTATATTGCCCAGGTCTGGGACCCGCTCTAATTTGGGTGGAACTATAGAGTACACAAACCTCAGGTCTGCCATTTCTCTCGCTGAAGGCAGGCGAACTGTGAGCGCTGCTGAGAGAGACAGAGAATAAAACATGGTGTTGCAACGGCCTTTGATCTTCCTTTGCCTCCTTTTCTCTTTTTCAAAGGACCAGTGAGGAGTCGTCCAGCTGATGCCGGAGCAGGGGCCTTATTTCTCCGCCACCAACAGGCTCCCCAGGATGGACGGCCGGCAGATTATTTATTTTTATTTGTGTGTGTGTGCAAGAAAACGGAGACAGACTTTCTTTGGAGTTTTGTTTCATGCTGGGTAATCGCAGAAATAAATATTCACCCGCATGCATAAATATGCAAGGACTTAGTCCCCAGTTGGCTTAGAGTTAAGCTTATATTTCAACTGATTTCTCTGCTTCCGCGCTAAAGAGGAGAGCATCTTATACTTGTATTAAAACCTGGCAGAAATATATACCTAAAGCACTTTTCTTTTTTTCTTTTTAATGAATTCTTCTCATGATTAACTGCCTGCTCACAAAAAAAAAAAAGCTTGTTTACTTTATTACATCCTGGAACAAACACCGAACGCCCGTTTAATCTGTGACTTCCTTTAAACCTACAGAACAGAAAAAAACAGTCATAATTAAAAAGCATCGTCTTCTAATCCCACGAAACATGACTGTAAACAGTAATTGTTTGATAAATGATCGCAGACACCTGCGTTGCACGACGGAGCCAAAAGGCGACTGCAGAGAATGATTTCTTTAACAGGCAGCCAAGAGGTCAAACTCTATTAGCGATGTTCCAGCAGACAATCTGAAGGAAAGCGTGTTCCTCATCTCGCCGAGAGTCTCTGAAAGTGGGCACCTCTTTGTCAGGGCAATTTGTTGATGATGCATGGTTATGATAAGAATTGAGTGAAGTGTCTGTAGCCGGCCAGGTCCCCGCCTGCAGCCAAGGCGCCGGGGCCAACACAAGCAATCAGCCAAGGTCCAGATTGAGCCTGTGATAGCGGAGGGTCCCTGATTGCTCATAAGTACCCCAGGTAGCCGCCGTTTAAAGACACTTTCTCCTGATTTTGACTGACAGCTGCTCAATCAAAATCAACATCTGGGCGCAGCTGCTATCAGTGGACAAGTTTACATCAGATGTCTCCGTTTGAGAAACCGTCCAGAAGAAATCTCATGAAGTCCAGATGCCGTCCACCAGCTGCAAAATCGCTAAAATCTGTAATGGGATCATCTTTTTCTTTCTCTAAATGTTGGCTCAGAAAACAGAGTGACGCCACTAGAAAATGAGAAAAGTCACATTTTGAGATTCAGAACAATTCTCTCAAAGACATTGTAAAGTGAGATCATATGATGTGATGATGGGTTATTGCTAAATGCTGCAACTTAGACCGATAAATTACAAGTTGGCGATTGAAGTTTTAAAATGAAACCAGTGTGGCTAAAAGTTTAAAGTTTGTGATTCTGGAGAAAGATTGTGTGAGAAACACTCACTGAATCTGATATAAAGTGTATCATGTTAGATTCTTATTTTCAGGGATAATGTAAAATGCTTATCTCCTGTCAGAACTGAGTTAAATTGCTAAACCAGCGATAACAGCGCGCCAAGTGAAGTAGCAGCGAAACCCCGGAATGTCCTCAATACAGTAACAGTAGAAACAGCAGAAACATTTATCGTCATAAAATGTTTGACTTCCGTCGCTATCAATATGTATGAATCATTTTAAACACACATTTTTAACAAGACTAGGAAAAAAGTTACATTTGAATTGAAGCAGCTTAGTTTGAATTTAACTGCTCTGTAATAAATTATTTGAAAAACGCAGTCAAATTGAGTTTTTCTAAAATACATTAAAAACTGTAAAATGTGTTGCTCTTTTTTTGGAGCCAAAAACCAAGAATGACCATTAATTAACAGACTTCTATAAACCGTTATTTTACAATGTCTGACCATGACATTATAGTGTTATATTTTTCATGTATTTAAATCTGCAAAAGTATTGTTATTTTACATATATATCTGCCCTTATTTGGAGGAAATAAATATGAATATTAAAAATTTTAAAATGATTTCAAAAAATATTACATTTATTTTAGTGCTATTTAACAAATTTGTTTTCCCCTGTTTTGTTAAATTACAGATAATATATAATGAAATGACTAAAAAGAATTCATTCGTTTGCATGTGGACTGTAAAAAAAAATAAAACAAAAAAACAGGCCAAAACTGTAAACAATCATAGGCATATTTATTTACAGTTTTGTATTATTATTTTTTTAATTAAAAAAACAAACAAACTGTATTATTACAAAGTAGTAATTAGATCTTTGCTGTGTCTGATCTCAAACGTAAAATGACAGTTTTGCTGCCCTTAAATTAGCTAAGAAATATCAAATAAAATAAATAATAAAATAATAAGTAAAAAATAAAAATACATTATTTCAGTGATATTTGCTGTTTATTACTATTTTTCAAATTATTTTATTTATTTATTTTACAATTTTCACAGTTTGTGAACGTCACAGTATTTTTAATGTATAATGTTTGTTTTTTTAGTGTATTTTTTTTTCTGCCACTGTTGCTGCCAGATGTCATGTAGAGAGAGCAGCGGATGGTGAAGGAGCTCCATAACCAAGGGATATGATAGACTGGTATAAATCGAGCGTGTTTAGGGTCTCCAAGTTTGCATTTGGTACTTTCGTGGAAATGTTCATTTGAAACTGCTGTTGATGAAGCGTCGATCGCTGATCACTGCCTGGACCCGTCCAATGGAGCCTTCTGCTACCTTTTTGTAACTGATTACTTAATTTGTAAGAGACAGATTGTCTTCATTTTTACGTCATAGTGTAATTGTAAACTATAAATACAATCTTCCTCTTCCAGTAGAAGGTTTCACATAAACCCGTCTGTCTGATACGTCTGGCTCTCACCAGTGACCTTTACGGTTTTAAATGTGTGAGAAGACGTCATGTATGAAAACCCGTGAATAGGTGGAGGAGAACACTGGTTTGCATCATAATGGGCACACGCGGTACTTTGGTTACTCCTGACTCGCCCTTAAAAAATCTTAAATGTTTTGTTTTTGCCAGGTTCAAAGCTTCGGAAACTATGTCAATACCTGTAAGGAGGCGACATATTTACCCAGCAAAGATGCATAACAAGTTCGTTGCAGTGTCTTGCATCACCGTGAATTAGACTGTCAATTCTATTCATGACTCTGAGTGGCGAGATTCGGCAACAGCGAGAGGCGCTAGTTGTCTACTTTATAACTGTGGATCGAGCGGTTTGTGGACACGGATGCATTTTAAAATTGGAAAAACAAAATTGAAGTCAAACTTTGGGGACTATTTATTCTGTTTGTCGGTTCGCCTCCATGTAAACTAGTGTGGGGCTGTTTTACTGTAGGTCTTGAGCCAGTAAAAGTAAAGTAAGGACGCTTTAAAAAGTGCCACGGACAGATTTTATTGATCCATTTTCTGCTTACAAAGCAAACAGAAGAAGATCCAAAATCAGATCAATGTTGGGTTTAACCACCATTTTATAACGGTACTAATTTCTACTCTTGAATCCACTTTTTCGAGACACTAAGATTGTTTCAGGTATCTTGGAGAAGTTACCATTCTTGTGTGGCTTTTAAGCTTCCTGTCTGTCTACTGTCACTTCATGTAATCCCAGACCGACTCTATACGGTTTGAGATCGGGGCTCTATGGAGGACATACCATCTGTTGCAGGACTCCTTGTTTTTCTTGTGGCTCAATATAGTTCTTGAAGACTCCGGCTGCATTTTGGGGTCTTAGTCCGGCTGCAGGATGAATCTGGGACCAGATGCGCCTCTGTTTCCACTGCACAGTGAACAGAAGCTTAGATGTTTTTCTGCACTTTACTGTAACTAGTAAATGAAGAACTTTCTTCGATAGGCCGTCAAATAGTTTTTTATGGATTTTGTTGGAGGAATTTTGACC
>NW_007577945.1:207451-252135 GCF_000690725.1 Stegastes partitus | reverse complement strand
TAAACTGACAAACGTGTCTCTCGCCGTAGACTGCTGCACGTTATTTTTTTTCCGAGATAAGGCACCACAGGGCACGTCGGAAGGGACATCGCCTCTTTATTCACTATCAACAAGTCAATCATTCATGATTGTAGCCCTTTTCCTCTTCCTGCGGCCCTATGCGGGAGTTGCTTGGTTGCATTCGAAACAAGCTATTTCCCTACTTTTATGCTGTAAACACAGACGGCATAATGAACAGCAGGAGAAGGTCAACAGGGCTGAGCGATGAGGGTAGAAAGTTTTATAGTCATCAGGATGCTTCATTGTCATTTGTTCTCCGGTGTTATAGAAGTGAGTAAAAGCAAAATGTGGCCGTTTGGAGACGTTTTATGGAAGTTCAGGGACACCACAAACCCTGACGCCTAAAGATTACATAATGACAAGACGCAGATGGTTCTGTAATTAAAGGCGATGAAAAAAAAAGACTTTTTTTGTGTTACTTTCGAAGTTTGGTTGCTAAACAAACATGTTTTCGAAATCTATAAGATGTTGCCTTTCCAATGAAGTCTCACACTTGAGTTTTAGCCTCACAGTTGTTTCCATTTGGGTATCCAATAAAAAGGGTCGACTGTTAAGATGTTAGAGATAGCTAGAGGCAGGAAAATAGTTGGTTGGAGTAGTCAGCGTGCTGGACAGTGAAGAAAAGGGCAGGTGGAAAGATCTGAGCAGCTTTGACTGAACCAAATCAGAGGCCAGACAGCTGGGCTGGAGGCTTGTGGGATGCTCTTGATCAGCGGTGGTTGAATACCTACCGACATCCATTTATAAAGATGCAAAACCGCGGATCACGTGACACCGTCGGATTTCCTCCCGTTTTGATCTCCAAACCTTAAGCAGTACGACTACATTTCCGACTGAACTGTACAGAGACGGCCTTTGAATCGCAATCATCGGGGGGAGACGCATTTTAAAACAAGCGCTTGTAAATCACAACAGGAAACCCCACGTCTTCTTCTTGTCTTCAGCAAATTGGCCCTCGTACTTGACAGACAAGCGAGGCTGTAGCTTACTGAACCCGCTGAGCCTTGTTTGTTCTTCATCTCTGGGAATTTGAGGAATTTAATGATGTGAAGAGGAGTTTACATTCTAAAATTACACATGGTACATTTTTTTAATGTTTATTCATGTGTTTTTTAGTGATGATATTCCTAAATGTGCACGCTTTTGTGCCAAAATAAAGCCTTTGAAGGCACATTTAGTGCCCTACAGGGAGAGAACAATTTAACTGTGAAACACGGATATATAATACGTGAAAAATAGAATTCTTATCCGGGTTGTCGTGACCTCAGTATTCCTAAAATCTTGGCTGAAGTTATGCTTCTAGACTAAAAAAAAGGAAAGCGTTATTGCAGCCATACATGCACACTGTGTACATGTTCCTTTGTCGGCCGTCACAGGAGATGCGCTGTTTGAACAGCCCTATCATGGAGCTTCCTTTGACTGCACCACGCCGGCCCGGCTAACTCGCGAAAAATGCTCCTCAAATGGCCGACGGTGAGCCTTCCAGTCATCACACGAGCCTCTGTGGAGCGTCTCTAGCAGGGCTTTCAACTACAAAAGGGCTCATCAAAAAAAGATATGAAAAAAAGAAAATTCCTCTCCTCCTCCCTCCCTTAACGCTCTCTCCGGTTAGCTTCCCAAATGCACTGAGAATGAAGCACCATTTTTAGAATCATTGATTATTATTGGAGCGTCTTGTCAGAAATAACCCCGTTTCTCCATATATATACTCGTCTCTTCATACATGACCGGATGGACTGAAGGAAATCTGTTCGGTCTTTTTAAGGAACTGAATGTCAACTTTTATTTTCAGCAAAAGGATAAAAACATCATTTGCACATTTCTGCCTCGTCAAAATAAATAATAATACATATCGGCTGTACATGTGCGCACCCAACCGGAACAGAATTCGTCTAAGCTGGAGAGAAAAAAATAATAAAAAATCAAATCAAATAAAAAAAAAAAGAAAGAAATCGGCACAATATGATTATCATACAGTGTTGTCCTCTCACCATCAATATTCAAACCATCGACATTATTTATTTAATTTCTGAATGACAATATATGCTGGACTCTGCAAACTACAGAAGCAAAAATTCATTTACTTACAACTTCACCCAGGTAAGGACTGTCACTTCAGAAACAAATTCGTTTTTTTTCTGTTTTTTTTTGTTTTTTTTTCTAGAGTCTATGTGGCGTGAATCTCGCAATCAAGCACAACAAGGACTGATCCATCAGCGAAGCTTTCTGATGTAGCAGATGTTCCCAGGCCCACCTGCCTAGTACAAAGGCAGAACAACTAAATCCTGACAGTTTATAGCTCAGAAAATTATACATTGGACTTGGCAATAGAAAGGCGGAAGGAAAAAACAGACTGAGACGAACACTACATTGCAACATCTGCAAAATGTATTGTTAAGAGAAATGATGTGTTTTCCTTGTTTCACCCGGCGGAGACATCAAACGGACGAGTGTCATTCGTTTTTTTATGATTTGCACGACTCATGTCTTCACATCACTTCCTTAGCACGTCGTTGTTTATATCGGCGCTATATGGGCGCGGTTACACCTCATATAGCCTGGAGAGGTATGACTGAGTCCGTGGAAAATGTGGCTCCGGATTTAAATGTTATGAAAAACCAGTCCCCCCCCCCCAAAAAAAAGAAAAGAAAAGAACATACAAAATGCTGTCAAATTTCATATGAACAGTCAAGTGACTACTGATTAGCCTCCAGGGACACGGCATTTCATGAGAAATCTGATGTTTTTTTGTAGCACAAAGATAGCAAAGGAATGCATCAAAGCAGGAGTGCTGGGCCCGTGCCCATCGCCGGAATGAAAGGACAGGTGCCTCCTCGTAAAAAGGCTCCATCATGTATGCATTCGGCAGTCAATGGTTGGACTGTAGCCCAAAATCTGAAAACCTTTAATGTCTTTTTGCACACAAGGTTTCCTCCTCAAGTCAAGCCACTTTTTGAAGTCTGTGTCAAAACTCACCATGGCACGCTTTTTTTTTTTGAAAATCCATACAGGGAGGTAAACAAACCAAAAAAAAACCTTTGAAGTCAAAGTGTTTTTCTCTCAATCTCTTGTGTTGTCTTTGAATCTTTCCCTCCAATGCACTAAGGCAGACAAAATCATCTTCTCTGACAATAAATTACTTTTATTTCATTTTTTTTTTAAAGTCTGAGAAGTGTTAAGGGAGACGTTTCAGGGGCTATGAGAAGACGCCGGTGCCGTCGCTGTTGCCGTACAGGTCGGCCAGCTTTTTGAAGCGAGGTCCCCAGTTGCTGAGATAGTCATAGTTCTGATCTGAGTCTGTACTTAGTGACTCCAGCGAGCTTAGCGACTCGGCTACAGAGCCGCTGCCTTCAAAAGCGTACGTCTGCAGGGAGTCATACGGGGGAGCTGATGGGTCCACATCAGCATCCTTCAGTCGCTCCCAAATAAACTCTCGAAACACCACGTTGTCTGGCAGGGATTTATAGGACGGGCGGGAGGCTGTGGGGTAATGAAAGAAGGTAGGAGTGTCCGGAGTGACATCTCGCCGCACGTTGGGGTCTCTGATGACGTTGAGGTTGCGCAGGGTGACCATGTCGAAGGCCTCCGTGTCCTCCTCGCCGCCTCCCTCGTCGTCATAGCGGACGATGTTCTCCCTGATGTCCCTCTCCTCCTCCAGGATCAGAGGCTCCTTCCTCCTCCGCCGCATGGTCACAATCAGCAGAACCATCACTGCAGAGAAAGGGAGAGATCTCTGAGTCAATACTAACTGACGATGTCCGTCCTTTCTGGACCAGTCAGCTGAAATAAAAATGCAGGAAGAGCTAAAAGACAGTAATGACTAGGAGTACTCGTACCCCCCGGGGGGGTACTTCTGGGGTTAAGGGTTAAATGGAAAGTTCGCAGAGTGACTCAACTAACTGGAAAATGACATGATTGAAAGTGTGCAAACTATCAATGAGCTAACTATGTAGCTAATGAAAGTGTAAAAAAGCAATTAGCAAGTAGGTACTAAGGAATTAGTGTTTAGTAAAAGTAATGCATGAATAGTTCAAATACCTTGTAGGAGCCGATAACGTAATAACAGCTGATAACTTGATGAACTTGCCATTTTAGAACAGAATGCTTTTATTGTCATCCTACACAAAGTACAACAAATTTTTTTTTAAATATAATTTTTAAAATGCAAAATTTTTCAAATGTGATAGGTAATAACTGGCCAATAACGTAATAAAAGTCATGAACCGATAACGTGATAACTTTTGGCCAATAACGTAATAAGTTATTCTGTCATTGGCTGGTTATTACATTTGCAAATATATATATATGTATATACACATTTTTTCCCCCCTTTTTTTTTTACCAGGCCAATAACATAAGAACTTATTACGTTATTGGCCAGAAGATATTACGTTATCGGTTCAGGACTTTTATTACGTTATTGACCTATTACATTTTAAAAAGTGCAACTTTATTACGTTAGAATAGAAGAATAGAATAGAACTTTATTGATCCCTTTGGTGCAAACCTCAGGGAAATTGTTGACGGCCGTTATTACATTATTGGCTTCTACATACCTGTTTATAACAGTTTTAACAGTTAAAATTATGGTTAAAGTACAAGTTCAAAAAGTTCGGCAAAAGTAATGGATAATCATAATTAGCTAAATTTAATTAAAGTAAATGAAATAGTTAGATACAGTTAATGACTGAAATGTTTAGCTGAAGTAATGGTTTAAATAGATTCCAAAAATAGTTCAAATAACTAAAATGACCTAAAAGTTAAGGTTTAAATAGTCAGCAAACAACCTGAATAACTAAACATAGTTGAAACCAAATAGAGACAAATGATTACAATTATTGAACTAAATGCTAATAAACAGTTCAGTTTGTTAAGTAAACATAACAAACAATGAAACTTGTTCGCTAAAATAAATGAAAAAGCATAAATAGATGCGGGAAAATGACTCAACAGTTAAAGTTGTTTGCTAAAAGTACACAAACATTTAAATAATTCAAAATTACTGAAAATAATGTAAGTAAATAAAACAGTACGTGCTTAAAATAATGAACTTTTCAGAACAAGTTGTTAGCTTAACATAATAAACATTTATCGAGGATAAATTACCAAACATTTTGCCAAATACTTTAAAAAGCTGCTAAAAGTAAACAACAAAAAAGACTCAACAGTTTAAGTTTAAAACGTTTGCTGAAAGTACACACAAGCTGTTTAAACAACTAAATATAAATGCCGTTAGTTAAAAGTAATGGGTATGGAAGACTTTGAACTGCTTGTTAAACAAAATGGTGCAACAGATTAAATGTATGCCTAAAGCAATAAATAAACAGCTCTAGTAATAAGTAACTGATGAATAAATAGTTAAAGTTGATGATGGAAAATTTTTAGTTATTAGTAATTTATAAACAAAATACCAAACGGAATGAAAACCTGTTGGAGTATTCAGCTAAAACCAACGGATAAACCAATAAAACAGACTAAATGGATTCATGGTTCAGCAGAAAGCAATAAATTAAGGCAATCAGCAAGTGGTACAAATGGAAACTTGACCAAAATACCTGACTTCAAAACATTGAACGGTGACATTTGTTAGAAACGTGTACATTTAGGACCATGTGTCGTCAATCAGTGTGTATGAGCTCCTCTGACAGGGTTGTGGACAGAACATCCTGCCCTTTCATTCCAAGTGTTTTGCAAACGCTATCAGGGTTTACGAAGGCGAACCCATAATGTAATATCCTCCATCGTGGCCCTCTGTGCACTGCAACACCTACATTTTGCTTCGAGACTCGTACAAAACTCCACCAAAACTCGAATCCGTGGCCCTTTGAGATCTTTCCAGAAGCCCTCCTCCAGCCCCTGTTCCCTCTCCCATACATTATTGCTGAAAATAACTCTACGCCCAAGCAAACTGGCAAATGTCTAATGATCCTCTATCCATCAATGTCAAGCTGGTGCCAGTGAAATATCGTTCCGTGAGCCCATATTTCTTTTTTTTCCTTCTCGGCATTGAGCTACTGCAGGCAGCTGAGAAAGAGGCCCAGGAACCAAATTCAAACACCGCTTCACACTCTCTAATAAGGGAGCAAATGGAAGAGATGGAAGGGAGGAAAGTGTCACATGGAAAGACTGCAGGAGATGAATGAGCAGCTCTCTGCTGGCTATTTGGCAGCTGCTTGTACCCTACAACGGCAGCACTAGCATCGCCGCTCACCAGCTCTGTGAAACACTCGGAATGGTCCCGCCAGAGCCACCGATATCCACGACACTTTTTTAGTGCTTTGAGACGGAATGCCAAACATTTCTGTGGAAGATTGTTTCCTCTGATTTTAGGAACTGGAGTCATTCTAAATTCTATTCGACTCAGTAAAGGCTCCTCCAAAGTGAATTACAAAGTGGCACATTGAAATAGAATATTCTCAGTGCTTTCCAGCAAAGCTCTTTAGGGTTTAATGCCTAGAAGGCAGCCGCGATGCCTCACAGGCTGGAAACGAGCCAACATCCAATCACAAGCTTACTAGGATGAGCAGGTGGATGGCCAGGCATACAAATAGTGGGTCGGTGTCAGGTACCCAGGGTCCTGTAAGAAATGATTTCCAGCCGAGGCAGTTTAGCAAACACGACTGTGTTACGACGGGAGGCCCCGCTCTTCACAGCGGCTGTACCGATGATGTATACAAAATGAAAAAAAACCCAAAGAAAAGGAGATCAATTTACTGCTACAAAGGCTTCTGCTGTAATTGAATTGTTGAAATGATCCACGCCGCACAATCAATAGTGAACAAGGTGAGTTTTCTGCGCTGCCCTTTTCTCACTAGCAGGCGTCACTTTCTCATTACGGTGGTTTTTTTTTCTCTGTAATTCTGGTGAACCTGGGACTGATTATTTACTCGTTATGTCACCCACACGCTGCAGCAGTTTAGTTTATAAGAGGTTATAATCAGCGGCTGTGACGAAGCTTTAGGTTGAAACGCTAATTAGCTCGATCGTGTTCGTCATTCATAGAAAACATGAAGCATCCGTCTCAAATAATTAAAGGCCCCCAAGACCTGTTTTATTATTCCGGCTACGTGTTATGAGGTCCGACATGAATGCAATTTTCTGCCAAGATTTGAATTTCATTTTGCTACTTGTTTTTTTTTCCCCCTAAGCTCTTCCCATTTGGAAAAAAAAAGTTGATGTCAGATGCATTTTAAATCAAAACGTGATGTCAGTGAAATAACGTTGATGAGGCCAGTTCAGTCGTCTCAAACCACAATCCTGATGAAGCACGTTTGCTAAATATTTTTGGCTGCTTCCTGCTTTGCAGAACTTTTGTCTCCCCCTTCTGGCAGTGAGAGTAATTACACAAACACTACTGCTTATTACATATATACCCTTTTACATCCCTTCCTCTGATTTCTTTTCTATTTGGGGCATCAGACTCTTTTCTTGAAGTTGCTCGTCGACTCCGTTCAAACTGGCAAATCAGTCGGTGGTTGGCGTTAAACACACACCACAGACCTCAGATTTAAAGCTCCTCCACTATACTTTGCAACACACTGAGATTTACCAGGCGCTGATAGGTTTAATCAGCACGTAACGGACCCTCGTTTACGGGTAAAAGCCCCACACTCCGGCTCTAATCATTTAGCATATTGAAACCATGGAGTGTGGGACTCACGGCCACTTTGTCAGATCGTCACATTTCAATTCACCGGGCGCACTTTAGTGTCATTTTTCAAAGCACAGGGTGGTTCAGTAAACCCACGGAAACGAATGAATGCCAGAAATAGATGTAACCAAATGTTCTCTGCTGGTTTTGTTGCTGGAAGTTTCACCTGCAACATGTGTTTGATGAGGATGTAGTGAGTTAAAATGGCACTGATGTCACGAAACAAAAGGAAACTAAGTGAAGAATTATAGGTTCAATAATGGGACACAAACCTTAGTTTCATGGGGGAAAGTCCTACAACTATAAGTCTATAGGTGTTGATGTTGATGTGAGTTGCACCAATGGCAAATTACATCTGCTGCGTATCTCTAAGGTCTGAAAAAAAGGCAGTATTTAAGGCAATGGGAGTGAAAACAGGTTGAAATATGATATCCCCAACCCGAACTGCTTTATTAGTGAGAGTAAATGGAACTTAGTCAGTTAACTAAATAGCTAATGATAGACTCTATAAAAAGATCAGTGAATCAAACTGCCGACTGTGACTTCCTGATGATGAAAAAAATTGGTTAAAAAAAATAATCAGGGAAGCAGAATTTTATCAGTTTATTTCAGTGCAATCAGTTGTTTCTGTGAGGCCACTCATGCACCCTTCACCAGATCACACAGAGCAGTTTAAGGTTCTGATTAAAAGCCTGATTTCGCCGCCGCATTAATTAACCTGCTGTTGTTTGCCGACTAGTGCGAAAATTGAGTCGATCATTTTTACACGCAGAGCGCGATATTGATATAAACTGTGGAACTTGAACCACTTTTTCCTCTGCGAGTTGAAGGAGGGCTAATGAATAAACTGCTGTTTTCACAACTTCGTTATGAGAACAGCAGGTTGGGACGTTGAAAGCGATACAAATACAGAATGAACAGGTTTACTGTATATGGTAGAAGGAAGTTCTCATGATTTTGCACAACTTCCTACAGGGACAGTAGATTTTAGAGTTAAAACTGTGTGTTCTTGGAGCAATCTGTCATTTATCTGTTGTTACATGTGAAAGAAAACCAAACTGCAACATCTTTAAACTGCCTCTTGATATATGCTATTGATTTCTGAGTATTTTTAGTTTTAAAAAAAATTTAAAAGGACTTGCAAGGCGTACACATCAGAGCATCCATTCACATGTGAGTGGGATGACTAACTAATTCCACCCAGCATGTACAACTAAACTCGACCCTTAGCTGGGTGGAAATCATAGCATGAGGTGTGTTAGGGCAGTGGTCCCCAACCACCGGGCCATGGATCATTTGGTATCGGGCCGCACAGAAAGAAAAAAAAGAAGTTTTGCTGTTTTATTTTTATTTTCAGCGCAGTCTACAGGGTGTTTTAGTTTGAAAAAGTACTAAATCGTCTTCCCGTCACTTCCGTCTGTGCTTGTTTTCTGCACTTTTTATGGCCGTCCGTTAAACGAAGCCGTCAGACTAACCTCTGCTGAAATGTATTTTAAAAAAAAAAAGAAAAGTCTCCGGAAAGCTTCTTTGGAAAGTGGGTGAGACTCGATGCTGAGACAGAAGAAAAAGTAAACACATATTGAGCAAGTAATTCTATTTGTTTGTGAAACTTTCTAATAGAAATTTTTTTTGCTATGTGGGTAATGACCGGTCCGTAGAAAAAATTATTGCGTAAAACCGGTCCGTAGTGCAAAAAAGGTTGAAGACCGCTGTGTTAGGGTCTTAGTTGGACCAAAAAACCAAAAGTGTTTCAACTTTTCACCAAGCAACAGCCTCAGCTAAGACTTAGCAAACATGGAAGTCCTAAAAACTGCACTTCCTTGAATGGCCACTAGAGGCTGGCTCCAAAAACGAGTCAGTCCTCATAGCCCCTGTGTTAAAATGTCCAACTTTACACCAGCAATAAACATGTTTAAAGCCTGGTATGAGAAATTAATCTGGTCTCTATAACTAGTGTCTTCTTTCATGACAGCTGTCCACGGTGTGAATATTTATCCAACATTTAAATTGTATTAGGCTGACATCTTATTGCTTTCTACCTTTTTAATGTTACGTAATTAGTTTTTTTTCTGAGCAAAATCTGCCACAAGAACTTCCTTCTGGAAGAATAAAGTATTTTCTTAGCTTACATTTATGCAGAATTAAGGGTGTGGCAGCTTTGAGGGGCATTTGGTTGCTGTCATTGGACAGTTCAAAACCCAGAAACGTTTGTTCCACCAACTCTTTTATTTGAATTTTTGGATGAGTTTAGAGCAGGGGTGTCCAACCCTGGTCCTTTAAGGCCACAATCCTGCAAGTTTTAGATGTTTCCCTCTTCCAACACACCTGATTCAAATGATCAGGATCATTATCAGGCTTCTGCAGAGCTTGATGATGAGCTGATGGACTGAATCAAGAGGGAAACATCTAAAACTTGCAGGATTGTGGCCCTCGAGGACCAGGATTGGACACCCCTGGTTTAGAGCTACTAGGAGTCAGGAACTGCCGATACAGCGACGACCAGAATCACCACACTGAACTCGATGTCGCAAAGATGTTGTCCACATTTATATACAGTCAGTGATTTCCAGCAAGAAGCAGAAGCAGAGGGCAAATTTGAGTGATTGAGTCAAATTTGAAGGATTTGATTTCAATCTAATTCCAATCCACGAGTTCAGCTTCATTCGCTGTGACTTTCAACTGGGTATTTCAAGATTTCTAATCTTTTTTTTTTATTCATCATCATTCCCGAGGTGAGGTCTTGCAAATTGCTTGTTTAGTCGAACCAAAGGCCCCAAACCAAAACATATTAGTCTGCAATAAAAACCTCACAATTGGGAAGCTTAAAACAGATATTAAAACAAATATTTGACTATTTTTCTCTTGATGGATCTCAAACAATTAATCAGTATTTTTAAAAAACAGCTGCTGATTAATTTTCTGACAGCGCTATTGTAACGTTAACCGACTTGTGACGTGCAAATTACCAGAACAAAAGCACAACACGCGTGGAAGGGAGCGAGCCAGAAAATAAAGGTGTCTGGTCAAATAACGAGGTGTCAAGCCTCCTCAGCAACATGACAGATATCACTCTCCCCCTGGGATGACATTGTCTGCAGCAGCAAAAGGCATTCTGCCAGACAACTTGATAGAGAGAAACAAGAAACAATCACAATCAGCAAACACGAAACCTCCATTTTCCTGGCCCCCCGTGTCATTCTTTATCAGCGCCGCTGCATGTTTGCTGCATGATTCCAGCGGCGTTTATGTTGCGGCTGATATTAGCTGTCACAGTGTTGACGGTGCATCTGTCCAGATTATGGTGTTTATTTACTGTTGAATCAACATTTCTGGTTTTTATTTTGTTCTCTGTATCCTTCTGCAAGCTGTTGTTTTTTTTTTTTTTCTTTCCATGCATAGATAAATTTGCTGTTTATTGACTTGCTCGGTTAAATAGCGGTTTTATTTCCCTGTTGCGATGATAGCATGCAATTAAACATTCAAGTGCAAGCATTTTTAGGTTACAGTGTTGAGCGTAAAGATCCGATCTGAAGAGTTTGCTGTGCAGACGGAGACAGACAGAGGACTTCCACAGGGGACGGACAGTAAAACAAGAGACAGATGAATGGACGCGCCGATTTATAGGACGACTCCGATAAGCAATACTCAGATAGAAACATCCGTCTGGAGATTTGGAGAGCTACGTAATGTCCTAATTGGCCCTCTGGAGGACTGAGCAATACCTGACCTGCACCGGGGAGAAAAAAAAAAAGCCGCTGGATCTTAACGAGATAATGATCGTCTCAGTAGTTTGGATGTATCATCTGAAAGTGACTGCATCATTAAAAAAAAAGGTTTTAACTGACATTTTTTTTTAAAAACATAGTGGTGCTCAGGCATTTTCAGGAACATTATTGCAAGAAGTAGAGGACAGGCACAGTAATTAAATCTAAAAATATCAACCTATGATTAATGACCACTTAGCTTATGAGTATGTAGCGCTAATGCTAATGTGTCGCCGTGCAGGTTTTAAAGGCAGGCCGACGAGAGGTGCACATTCCCCATCAGCCGCCGGTGATTGAAGCTCTCAGACAAAATGAATACCGAGACTAGCGCAGGAGTGGCACCCCCCCCAAGAGCTCTCCACACGCATTGTAGGTATTAGACCCAGTCATGACGACAGATAACTAGAATCAGCGGCGCTGGTGGGAGTGCGTGTTCCTCTCACCTGATGAGAAGGAGAGAGATTGATGGAGGGGGGGAGAAAAGGAAGAAAGGGGGGAGAAAATAAAGCAGATTTAAGACTGACAGCGCACGAGGACGACAGCAGCGAGACGCAGCACGGGTCTTATTCCAGCTCGGGTCTCATCCACAACAACACAATCACACGCAATCACGGCCTCAATTGCTACCTACAGATTGAAAAAGATCTTGATGGAAGACTATCAAGGAAGATCAGAATAAAGAACTGGGCCGAGTGGTCACGCATGGGCTGTTAATACGAGGGAAGAAAGAGGTCTCTGGGGGGGAGGCTGGGTGAGGGTTGGGGGGCGGATATGCACAAAGAGGAAACAGAGAAAAGAGGGAAAGAGGCTGATCCAATTGAGCAAAACAGACTGATGGGGACAGCTGAGGACACACAGCCACATTCACACAAACACCGAGACAAGGCGACTTGGAGGTATATTAAACTGGAGGCCATTAGTTCTAAGCCTGTGGCCTGAGGCCATGCCGTGTAGAATAGAGCCAGCTTTCATTAGCGATGCCGGGTTCAGGGTTGCACTGCCTCGTATTTCCCCCTGTTGCTCTTTTGAAGTTTTCATTTATCACAAGAAGTATTCTGTCGCAATGAAAAGAAGGCAGACTTCAAGGGGACCAGAATGAAAAGCAAAGTTTGACCCCATCAAAGATCTCATTTCGGTTATTGTATATGCTGTTTAGAACCTCCCCAGCTTTCAATGAAGATCACCTAAGCGTTAAACTATGACTTTCCCTGATGGGGGTAACGCTTTGTCTGTGGGTTTTATGAGCAATAATGCAGCCTCGAGGTGATGGCTCACTGCTGCATCATCTTTAAGGGTATGCTAATGAATTCTCATTTACAAGTGTCTTTACTTAACATATGGTGTTACACAAAAACAGAAGCACGGCGTCCTTGAAATGCAATATTCTATACATGACTTGTCTCCGTGACCTTCTTGAATTATTATTAAGTTAATAAAATATACTGACACGTACCTGGGGGAAGCCATCGTGAGACTTCCCTTAGACAACGATTTAAAATCTAAAATCTCATCACTGACTCACTCTGCCTTGAGGCATCGCCTTCTGTCAAGGAAAATGCACATTATCACACTTTATTTTTTAGTGCTCCAAATCAGGAGGGCCTGGCTGCCGTATAAATGACAAATAATCATAACTAGCAAAAGAGGGTTGTAAAAACCCTACTTTAACAACGGAATCAGTCACATCCTCGTGTTTGTTTTTGTGCCCAATCAAGCGGATGTATTTGTATTAAATATCAAAAAACAGATGTTAAATATACAGTAATGCCATCACAGCTGGACAAGTTAATTACTGAACATGAAGTCAAGGTGACCGCACAGTGCCTATAAAAAAATGATTCGCTCCCCTTGGATGTTCTCCCCTTTTATTGCTTTTCAACATTGAATTATAGTCATTTTAATTTGGCTTTTTGAACAAGGATTTACAAAAAAAAAAAAAAGACTCTTTTATGACAAAGTAAAAACAGATTTCTGCAAAGTAATGTCAATTAATTAAAAATGTAAAATGTAAAATAATTGACTGCTTAAGTATTCATCCCATTTCAAGAGACTCATCTAATTCAACGCAGGTGCAGCCAAAAGGTGTTAAAAGTCACACAGTTAGTGGAATGGAGATCATCTGAGGACAGGGGATGTGTCTCAAGTGATTGCAGTATAAAGACACCTGTATCTGGAAGGTCCAGGCGCTGGTGATTCAGTGCTGCTGGCTATAACTACACCATAAAGACAAAAGAACACTCCAAACAACTCAATGAAAAGGTTATTGAAAAGCATAGGTCAGGGGACGGATACAAGAACATTTCCAAGTCGCTGAATATCCCCGAGAGCGCAGTTAAAGCCATCATTAGGAAATGGAAGGAATATGCCACATGTGTAAATCTGCCAAGAGGAGGCCATCCTTAAAAACTGAGAGACTGTGCAAGAAAGAGACCAGTGAAGGGAGGTCACCAAGACACCTATGAGTCCTCTGATGGAGTTACAAGCCTCAGTGGTGAAGATGGGAGAGACTGCGCATACAGCAACTGTCTTCTCCAATGACAGCTTGATGGTAAAGCTGCAAAAAGTGAGCCACTGTTGAAAAAAGCTCATATTAAATCTCAACTAGAGTTTACCAGTAGTCACTCTGAAGTCAACTGGAAGAAGGTCTGATGAGACTTCTTGGCCATCTGACTAAACGCTATGTTACACTGCACATCATCCCAAACACACCAGTCACACTATGAGGCATGGAGGTGGCAGCATCATGATGTGGGGATGTAAGGGTAGAGGGTGAAATGAATGCAGCAAAATATGGGAAAAACCAGAGGGACAACCTGATGCAGCCTGCAAGGAAACTGCAACTTGAGGGAAGATTCGGCTTCGAGCAAGATAATGACCCAAAGCGTTTTTTTGTTGGCGTTGCTTCACGAACGTCTAAAGAAGGAAAGGCACGCACATCCCCGAAGCCCACTGGGTTGGGTGCTGGATCACAAAATGTCAAAAATGAGAAAAGAAGAGAAGAACGATCCGCACACCAAAAACAGCAGTCTGAGCAAGAGCATTTTGTTCGAAACGTCACGCCAATAGGTTGCTTCACGAACGAACATCTAAGAAGAGTTGGTCCACGTCGACAGAGGGACAGACAGATCCAGCTGCAGTTGAAGGTCTGGTCTGGGTTTGTTGCTGCTGTGGCCTCGCGGTTCTTCCTCCTGCGTCGTTTGTCCCTTAGGTCAGAGGAGGAGACAACCTGGTGGACAGTACGACACCAGGCCACGCGGTCGGCCACAAGAGTAGACCACGTCTATGTGGCCGGTGCTGTGGGACTTCTTCAGCTAGTCCTTGTATCTCTTCTTTGGTAGCCAAAGCAGCTAAAGCTAATGGTTTAGTCCGAGACCTCAATCTAACTAAGGGCTTGAAAGGGCTGTTCACTGACGATCTCTACTCACAGATCTTGAGCAACTTTGCAAAGAAGAGTGGAATAAAATTTCCAGATGTGCAATGCTGATAGAGATCTACCCACACAGGCTCACTTCTTTAATTGTAGCCAAATGTGCATCCAATAAATGACGTGGGTGAATACTTTTAGATTTTTAATGAACTGACATGACTTTAAAGAAATCTGCTTTCACTTTGACGTAAGAGAATCTTTTTTGTAAACTCTAAAATCATATGAACAATGGTTCGATGAAGGTGGAATACGTCTTGTGGACGCTGTACACATTTTATCCAGATTTCGGTTTGGTTTCGGGAAAAAAAAAATAAACAAAAACAAATCCACAGAATAAATGTAACCATCCGATGGGCTCAGCAAAGTATTCAGGCAAAATAAAAATACTCCAGAATCCCAGTAAAAACCCAGTGAACGGATGCTAGCTAATTGATCCTGTTGGCAGGATTTCAGTGGCATTTTACTTGTAAACATCCCGGCTGCTATTCAGAGCTCGCTGACCGAGGTCATGTATATTTACCAAAGAGAAAATATGAGGGGAAGATATCTCCCCCCAGGTTTGACCTGTGCAAGACCTCAAGATGCAACTCTATTTTAGCAAGACTTCTCTCGCACACTCTGAACTGCCCGAAGAATGCATAACAGCGGAGATAAGTCTGAATGTGCTGTAAATACTGAGGTGTGCTGCGGTTCGGAGTGCACGACTGTAAATCTGCATTACCTCCACTTAAATTTGAACTTAAATCTGAACTGCAAGGGTTGTTAGCTTAAATATATGCCCACCGCAACTCAACACGACGAACGGTGGAAGGTTTGCCAGACAACTACCAAGTCTATATAAGCTGTCGGTGCCCACTTTTAAGATTTGCTAAGAGACTAAATTATTATAAGAGCAGAGGGGGGCAGATAAGGAGGAGGTTTGTCTTTTGTGCAGGACAGCAGGGGAGCATCTTTTTTAAATGTTCTCATCTCAGATTTGTTCCTCCTCTGTGAAAACATCGTTAGAAAAAAAAATATTGAATTGTAATATGATGAGGATAGATGTCATTTTGATATGTGTGTATTCTTTAGTCTTTAAAAATGTCTGGCCGCGCTGCAGACACAGGCTTATTGATCCTATTGATCTGATGGACAGTCAGACGTCTGATCTGGTACACATCAGGCTATACTGTAGCATCATCTGAATTCATCTCTATATGTTTTATCAATTAGAATTGCTAATGTGAGTCCCTGTGAGCGATGCTGCTCCTTCAGTTCTCATTTTCTTACCACGTGAAGTCTGCTGCAGAAAACTTGCAGATCATAAGACAGCAAGAAATGGCAGCTTTTCCTGTTGGATGGTGTCATGTTTCAGTTTAAATGACTGATTGATTGATAATTTGAGAGAAAATAACCATGAGCTGCAGCCTTATTCACACACAAACAATCCAACAAGGAGAATTTCAGAGTCTTTTTTTATTTGTTTAGAGGCAAAACAATGTTTTTGTGGTGCTTTTTTTTTTTTTTTTTTTTTTACTGCTGCTTTCTTACATTCAGTGATTTGGTTCGTTTGTCATTCGTCATATTTGCAATTAGGCCTAAGCAGCTTGGCCGCAAACGCGCATTTTCAAGCTGAAGTTCACAGCTCAGGGACTGCAGCAAGTCTTCCTCAAAGGTTTGCTCTTCGTTGAGTTCCGGGGTATCAGCGCTTCACTCCGCCGAAGCCAAATATTTGCCACCCGCGCTAATATCTACAGTGACAGCCGATGTCTTGGCTCCACTGTTTGTGCAGCATCACGAGCTATTAGCTGCCGATACCGCTGCTTGTTTTCTTTTTTGTTGTTGCAGACCTGCTTCTGGACAAGGTCTTAGCATTTACTTGGCGCCACTCTTTCTGCCTTCCACCTTATCTGCTGCTAATTGCATCGGAATTAAATTTTGAATAAAGTTCTCGTAATGAGCTGAGGTCACGTTCTTTCGGTTGTTCCTTAAGTGCTGGAATCTGAAGACGTGAGGCATTTGCTTAAATAGGCCGGTTGTTGAGTCGAGTACATTCAGTCGAGCGCCGCGCTTAATTTAGAGGTGCTTAAACTTTACTTGAATATTATCATTACACACTATTTCACATTCGTACTCCACTGACCTACAGAGATAAATGCCACACTGCGTACAGTAGTTCACCGCTTAAGCCACAAGTGATGGTAGGTTAAATGTTCTTAACTGCCCATTTGTATATAAAATACATCATTAATGCATCAATAATAATTAACCGATACCTTAGGAGTGATGAGGGCCATCTTTCTGCATGATAATGTGTGACATTTTGAATTTTGACACTTCCAACTTGCCACTATAGGATCTTAACGCTTCTTTCTGCCTGCGAGGCAAACACAACTATGTTTAGACAAGTTGTAAACAAACTCCCGGTGACGTTGGTGGGTGACTATAATTAAACCGTTGAACGAAATGCACGGATGGGAATAGATCAAATAAAACTCAGGTTGTTAAAAGCAATACCAACACAATCCACTCTGAGCTTCACACCTTCAGCTACAAGGAAAAAAAAAAAACAAGTACTAGTTACACGGACTTCCATCTCTGACACCGAGGTCGCGTAGGTCTTACCCAGAAGTGTGATGATGCAGCCCAAAATAGCCAGGAGGGCGCCGGTGCTCAGGCCCGTCGATGTGTAGGCCACAGCTCCACAAGACAAGGCCACGCCGTCAGAGTCACAGTCGCAAACGCGCACCGAGAGCGTGTTGGTGCTGCTGAGGGCAGGACTCCCGCTGTCCACAATCAACACGGGCAGTCGGTACACGGGCTGCTCCCGCCTCCTGAAGCCGCCTCGCTTTGTCAATATGGACGCCGTGTTATCTGTTGAGTGAAAGCATCATATCAGTTAGACTTCTAGGGGAAAGAAAAAAAAAAGAAGCTGCATTTAATTTGCATATCAAGTTTATCAGCTTCAAATGAACAATGAATTGCAAATATATGGCTAGCAGGAGGCTTGGCTTCCATTCTGTAATGATTGCTGTGCTTTGGTTGTGCAGTTTGAAATGATTTTACAGTATTAAAAAGCAGGAACGCCAACAGATGGTGTCATTAACACGATTCATTATATGACACACTGTGGCGTCTCTCCCTGGTCATGACCACCTGTTGGCTAATAACAGCTTTGGTTTGATGGTAAAGTCTTGTATGAAATTTCCATGTATGAGAGAGAGAGAAAAAAAAAAAAGGCAGCCAGGAGGGAACAATGTGCCATTACAGCAGCTTTAAAAAAAAAAAAAAGAAAAGCCATTCCATGACAACTATATCAATAGACTGAAATGTACTTTTAAATTGAGCAGTCACGATTGAAATGTAGATTTCGCCTTGAAGGACAACTCCTTTGTTTGTCTGAGGGATATTCAGATTGCTTTCAGAAGTCTAAGAACAAGGTAAGAAAAAATAAAAAAAATTAATATACAGTGGGGC
This sequence comes from Stegastes partitus, assembly GCF_000690725.1. NCBI lineage: Eukaryota > Metazoa > Chordata > Actinopteri > Pomacentridae > Stegastes > Stegastes partitus. The sequence continues at coordinate 233,777 of NW_007577945.1, read as the reverse complement.
TTTCGTGTAAATGCCACTTTAGTAAAATCAGAAAAACATTCTCATGGATGAAGAAAAACACGCGGCCGGTTGGTAACAACTGTGATGGGTTGAGGCGAGAAAGAAAAAAAAAAAAACAAGTAAAAAAATGTTAAATAAAAATGTTCTGGTACTGAATGCGAAACATGCGGTTGTGTCTTTTATTCTTCCTCCAGGGATATGTGTGTGCAGCAAGGCAGAAAGCACGCACAAGTAAAGCGAAAGCATTAAACTACACGGCAAATTAAGTGCGAACCCAATTGTTACGCCAATACGTGACTGTTGACCCCAACCCCTGATAATTATTATGCCGCTTTAACAGCCTCTTCTGCAAGATTTGGGAATCAGGCTGCAGAAATTTGCTCCCTTTCAACCGCAGACACATAAGTGAGGTTTGATTTTTGGGGGGATGAGGTTGGAAGGGGTTGAAACCAGGGCTTTGTGCAGACTGGTAAAGTTCGTCCACACCCCATTGGGTAAATCACTTCTTTACTACCTGGTTTCGTACACTCATGTTTCCTTTAACCCAGGTCGTTACAAATTAGGATCCTCTTGGGTTAATTTGAACAGTTCTCGTTGCATAACCTTAAGCTTCAGCACCAATTGAAGACTAGCTGAACCCTACAAAGGCTGGACAAACCACACATAGACCGTTTCCACCAACTTTCAAGGATTTTTGTCAGCCAAGAAAGAGCCTACACCTTCCAACACACTTCTACAGAAGACTGGAAGTTGTGGTGGTAGGTGACCCCGACGAAGCCCAAGAGATTGTCCATTCTCATGTATTCTTGTACCAAAACAACACGGACGGCAACAGGGCATCTTGTACTCTCCATATACCCAGAGGCCAAAAGAAGGAGGAGAAAAGATCAGAGTTTGGCTGAGATCCTGGATGAAGAGTTCCCGAATAGACTGCAGAGCGTACAGAGGGACGTGGAGGTGAGTTAACTTTGTGAACCCATGCCAGCATCAGGTAAAGCTATTTATTTAGCAGGATGTCTTCCTCTGCTGACGCAGGAGTTATCGCAGTGGTCGGAGATGCGGAACAAGGTTTAAAAGGATCTTAAAGAGACCGACTGGCAGCTACCGGACCTGAAGATTTAAGATGGGGAATATGGCACACTGTGTGATTTTACCTGTTGAATGTAAACCCTAAATCAGACTGGAACAGAACGGGCACAACTTGGCCCAATAACAAATATCTGTGCTCGCTCCTAGACCAGCATTCTATTAACAAAAACTGGATCCTTCTCCAACATCCCAACAGTTTAATTACCAATTACCTGAAAGATTTTACACTTAAGGTCTAGAACTAGAGGTCCTCACAGGTCCTAAACGATGGACCTCATCCAAAATCATGGAAAACGCACCCGGACCCAATATGCGTGGATTTATTTCCATGTGAAGGAAACACAGCAAGACCAAATAGACAAGAGAACAATTAGACCTAATCTGGAATGCAGTCAACCTGAACAGACCCCGGCAGCGGCATGATGAGCATCAATTAAGAAGCATCTGTGGTCAAAAAGGGCGGCGATATAATAACATTGTCGAAGAGCGGATGCGAAGTCGGAGAAATAATCCCAGACGTATTTTGCTTATAGGTCTCATAGATTCACATATAGAGAAAACTTAGCGTCCTACTGTACTCTTAGACAACAATAATGCATTTTGTAGTGTGAAAATAACTAATTTGTGATTTAAATCTTGAGGAATAACATAATAGAGGCTACTAATTTGCTTAAAATTTGCACTACATCTCGGAGTCTAACTCAGGTCCTGGGTGAAGTTCAGTTCCTCACAGCCAAGTGAACTCCACATTGAACCTTAAATAACAACACGAGTTCTGTGGTTACAACATTTGCATACATGTACGTATATCTCCTCATCTCAGGGAATAGAGGAAGAACACTAACAGTACACACAACCTTTTCTTCAGCACAGCTTTCAGAAGCCCGTCTTCCAGCCAAGTCTCCCTGCTAATCTGCTAAAAGGTTACCTCAAACATCCAGTTCAACATGTAACTCGCGTCTGCACTCGCACGGATTATCGTGGCACAACCTGGCTGCTGCTCCCTGCGAAAGGTAACGTGGCGGCCATATCCCAGCTCCCACACATGCGAACAAAACACTCAACACAGGGCATCACCCACCTCGCAGAGTGTATCGGCGTTGCACATGTTTTTTTCCTTTTCTTTCCTTTTCAAAGCAGTGGGGATTCGTGTAAGTAAATAATGATGGAGTCAGGCACAACTCTCATGTGTCTTCAGAGCTATATGCAAATTAACACTTAAGTTTTCCTATAGGAGAAGATCATTTTCTTAATCCGCCCACTGTTTTTGCATGTAGGTGGTTAGCGAATCATTATGGTATAAAAGCAGTTTTCATCTTGCGTGTTAAGGTTAAAGTCATCCTGTGATGTATAGAAAGCCTTCATTACACAGAGGCTGTGCCAAGCCGAACCGTGCCGCAAACTGGGTTATCTCCGATGTGCTCCAGTTGCACGGGAAAGTTTGTTTTTGCATTCAGTTTTGATGAACAATTACACACACAAAAAAAGGGGGTAGAGGGGGCATTGTCATAGCAGAATTATGGTTTCATTTGGCAGGGCCGGGCACGCCGGGAGGCACCACTTACTCTGTACTTCTCCTCCCGAGTCAGATTGCACAGTGGATTGTGGCCAGATGCAGTTTGGGTATAGAGAGCTGGAGTGAGCAATGGCCAAAGTGTCAATTGCATTGCTGCCAGGCTCAATTCGGAAGGAAGTAAGCAGCAAATAGACCGTGCCTAACTTGACCAACACCTTTTTACAGTCAGAAGAAGGCCACTGGCAATTTTCTCAAGGGAGGTTTTTGATTTAGCAGCCCCATGCAACAGGCCTGATCTGAGAGTTGAAGGTTTGACAAGGGAGGAGAGATTTAGTATAACTTTAAATGACTGACTAACACCTTTTTGACAGGAAATTTAAAAGATATGTCACCATCGTACCGTCCAACGTACGCCAGCATGGTGTAGAATGGCTGCATGATGATGGCCAAAATTCTAATAATTATTATTTTTGATCAGTTTTGGCATCATAATTACTTATCATGATTAATATCTAATTTTGGGAACCAAATATTTTTATTGCATTTGCATATCGTTAGCCTCATAGCATAGTTGCCTAAGTCATTTTTTGGTCAAATTGAGATATTTGCCTAACTTTACTCTCCTATCACTTCTGCAACATCCTGTCTTTCTACCTATGTCATTGGCCAATCACATCTGGTTGAATGTACTGTTAAAAAAATCAATAATAAATACCAACGTAATTTCTAAAAATTGTGTTTTTTCTCATTTCCCAAAAAACATGAAAATATGACTTAGGCAAGTATGCTATGAGGCTAACGATATTTGAATAAACAGAGCACTGATTCCACTTTAAGTTGTGCTACATTCCTGCTAATGTGCACATCTTTGCATCAAAATAAGACTTAAAATAAGAGTCTTCTCCACCTGTGTAGATTGTAGAGGCAAAGTTTGAATGAACTTATACCTAAAATGTCGTACTTGCTTAATATCTACTTTACCAATGGTCCATAAACGTCTCATATGCAGGCTACATCAGACGCTAGCTACTCGGCTATGCACAGAGAAGCCTCTAGTCTCCCTATTAAGTTACTGCAGCATTGAGACAGATGCATGACCCGAAATTACTAATGGCAGATTCGAATGGAGTTTGTGCCGAGTTTTCTACAAGCAGAACATACATTTTGTTTAATATCGCAGTCATTAATGTCTTTTTTGGCCAAAAATCATGATTAACATTCAAGCAACTGTGCAGCCTTACCTAGAATTATTTATTAAAACCCATTTCTACTACTACTCAGCAGTGTGTAAGAGTAATTCCTGATGATATTATTAGTTTTATTAATGCGACGTGGACCTGAACAAGCAGGAGAAAATGGATGAAGGGATTAACTGAAGAAAAAAAGAGTCTATTTCTGGTAAAATAGACTCTTTACCACGATGAGCTCATGATCTTACACAAGCTGGCAACAGTGACGATGTCTGAGAGAGTCAATCAGTCCATAACCTTATTCAAATAGCGGTTTTAATACAAGTCGAATGCAATCGATAGTGTGCCACACATGCTTAGAAATGAAATTTGGAGGCCAGTGCACACTAAGATTCAAACTAAATATAAAAAAATAGGAGGCGGCGGGAGACGGAAGGCAAAATAAATCAAAAAATAGGAATAGGTGGTGTTGACCAGAGCGCCGACAAAAAAAACAGGAACGAACCACCGTATGTAGCAGCATCCACTGTGAAATCAATCTTACAGTACATTTATTTAAGTAGAATTCACAGTTAGAAGCATTAACGTTTCATAACAGCTTCGTTTGACTTTGCAAATTCAATTTGACACTTTAAATTTAGACACCTTTCGGAGAGACTTCTCCAGACCCGCAGATACCCCGAGACGCTTCCACACGAACACAAATAAGCAGTAAAACCGAGCAGCCGGAATGCAATATCAAAGAATAACAGAGGAGGTTGTCGCACCTTTATTATCTCGCAGAGTGAAGTTGAGGTTTCCGGCAACAGGTGCAGCCAGGGCGAAATAGAAGCCGTGGCCGTTCGGAGGTTCGTCTTTATCCACGGCGCTGATGGTCTGGATCACCTGAGGGCACAGAAAATAAAAGAAGACATTCAGGATCCTTTAGACCGCTGAACTTTATCTGATCTCACTGGCTGATTAGGTGTCGACTCGAGCTGTAAATGTGTCTAATGCGTGCACGCGGTAAGAACTTGTCCCTCATAATATCAGCGTGAGGAGAGCATTATCATCAAGCCTTTGTGTATGCATCACTTTTCACTCCGCCATGGATTTATGCACACGGAGGCATAAATCTTGTTTAAAAGGGCCGAGCGGCAGCGCGAGTGAACCGGAGGATACCAACCTGATTGTGATTGATGGAAAAGATTTGTTTTATAATGTTTGGCTGTGGTTTTGTGTCATTTATCTCTTGAAGTACAGTAAGTGCTTATTTGGCAAGAGCTTGGCAACCTCTTAGTAATGAAGTGTTTTCTTTTGGGAAGTGACTTCTCCAAAAGCAAATCATTTTCCATGGATTATTTTCAATCCCAGTCAGGGCCGGGACCACAACACATTTAGAGCGGTCGATATTAACCCTTTAACACGGCGGTCTTCAACCTTTTCTGCCCCACGGACCGGTTTTAGGCAAGACGTTTTTGTACGGACCGGTCACATAACAAAAAAGAATCGTTTTTTTTTTTGTATTAAAAAGTTTAATATATAAATAAAAGTACTTTTTATTGCGAAATATGTGTTCATCTTCTGTCAAGTCTCTCCTGAGACGTTTGTTTGTTTATTTATTTTGGCGGCGGTTAGATTGACGGCTTCGTTTAGCGGCCGGGCACAACGAAACGAGCACAGATGGAAGTGACGGGAAGACGAGCTCGTCATTTTTCAAAATAAAACACCTTGCAGATTCCGCTGGAAATAAAATACACCAATAAAACGTTTTTATTCTTTCTGTGCGGCCCGGTAACAAATGACCCACGGCCCGACACTGGTCCACGGCCCGGTGGTTGGGGACCGCTAGTTCTTCTTTTGCTTAGCTCCAACTATGAGCCTCGACCAAACAGCTCAAGTTATGGTAAACAGTGCATCTCTACCAGAGAGCAGTGATGTTCTACTGCAGTAAATGTAAAATAAAGCATTTGATTTAAGCATGGAATATTTTTCCATCTATCCATCATCTATACACCTTAATCCTCACTAGGGTCACGGGGGGCTGGAGTCTGTCCCAGCTGACTTAGGGCGAAGGCAGGTTCACCTGGACAGGTCACCAGTCTATCACAGGGCTACACTTAGAGACAGACAACCAAGCACACTCACATTCACACCTACGGACAATTTAGAATCACCAGTTAACCTCAACATGTTTTTGGACTGTGTGGGAGGAAGCCAGAGAACCCGGAGAGAACCCACGCTGCACGGAGAGAACATGGAGACTCCACGCAGAAAGATCCCAGTGCCCCCACGAACCGGCAACCTTCTTGCTGCGAGGCAACAGTGCTACCAACTGCGCCCGCTGGAATATTTTTGAAGGCATTAAAATAAAATGATTAAAACCACAAAAGAAATCATAACTTGTGATGCACTCATCGCAGAGCCACAGTGTGGTTCAAGCCCAACAGGTTTTCTTTGTGCTGATGAATCTCCTTTTGGTGCTTTTCTTTAAGCTGTTTTTCTAAACTGTTACTCTGCATAACTTGGCTTTTGTCCCAAAATAAAAAAAAAAGTCAAAGCTGCAATAACTTCAACAAAAACAAGATATTAGATCGATCAGCCTGAGCACAACTTCCATTGCAACTTTCATTTTTTTATTTAACAAAAAAAAAAAGCAAAGCTACCTTACGATTAATTGTATCGGCAGAGCGTGTTTTTGATAAAATACTTTTCGCGAGGGTAAACATTTAACAACAAAAGCAGTTTATCGGCGTTCACAGCGAGACGTTTAATAAGGACGTCACCCTCAGCTCCCATAATATGATAATCCAAACAGGATGCTCGACGTGACACAGCCGAGCTCGGCTAATTTGTCGGAACAAATAGGTAGGATCAGCCACATACAGTTACAATTAGAAAGAAAGGAAAAAAAAAAAAAGAGGCTCACTTAGCAGCTGAGAGAAATGATGCAATTAAAAAAAGCAATTAAACGGAGTAATCCAAAGGCACACAGGTCTACTGTACGTAAAGGAGACGCATCATCTCCACTTGTTCCTGTTTGATGATATCTTGGAAGGAACACGAAGCATTTCTGTAACTCTCCGTCTGATTAAAGCGCATTAAACACTCGGAGAATGGAGTCGGCGCTGTCGAGGAGGAACAGATTGTTAACGGAGTAGCTGTGGCCATATGTAGGACGTTCTGAAGCTAAACAAACAGAAAGGACTGATGTGGCGCGGCAGATTGCGAGATATCTCCGAGTGCTGCTTCAAAGCGGCGCTGGAGAAATGTGTGTGTGCGTGGATTGTGGGTTAAGTGCACCGTCTGAGCGCCGACACGTTTCCGGCGCGCTCGTCGGCAACCTGGCGGCCTGTCGTCTGGTTGTGGAAACTGCTGTGCACCCTGGGAGTTTTGGGAGTTAGTTATTTAGTTTTTGGCCAGACGCCTGTCAACCAAACACCAGAGACGATTCAGTCGGAGTGAGTTCAACACAAAGAACTTTTTAACAAGACTTCACAGCTAAAGATGTGCTCTACCAATCGACTATACAGGTTTTTTTTCTTGTCTAATATTAAATAATTGCAGATGACGATCCCTCCTAAGTCAACATGAGTGATTCTGCTGCATATTCCCAGCTGGAGAACATTTACTCCATTCATCCCTCTTCTCTTTTTCCTGTCTCTCTCCACTGCTGCTATCCAATAAAAGCATTCAAATACCCCCCTGAAAGAGAAAAATCGTGGTTTTCCAAGATGTTCCTCTAACAAAACCTTCGTCTTCATTCTTCACGTGCCAAAGCTTTGCTCTAAACACCGCTTTCTATAGACTGTGTCACGTTATGGCACCGGGTCTGTTTTTTTTTTTCTCTCTTGGACCGGATCAAGTGTGAAATTCAACCTCTGAATGCATAAATACTGACAGTTGGATTAAATTTCACTTTAATTGTTTCGACTTGACACGTATGCAGCGATCGCAATTAGCGAGGAAACCAAAGCGCAGGTTAACGACGGGAGCGGTGGCGTGAAATCGGCTGTGTTGGTGGGTAAAAGTCAGTTTGGAGGCGATTCGCAGAAGGAAAAAAAAAAACACAGGCTGCAGCACACGTTCTTCTTCTTCTAATATCTCGAGCACAATCTGGCCTGCTGGCCTTGACCACCGCATAACAAACTAAATACATCAGGTTAATCCACTGAACGCTGCTGCTGTTTGTCGAAGAATAAAAAAAAGAAAATGTGTATGCAATCAGGCATTCCTACTTCATTATTACAGAACTGAAAATGACTCATGATGAGAACTGCTCTTGCTCAAGGCAATGCAAGACAAGCATTCATATGTGTGAGTTAAACAAGCGAATACTATTTGTTTCGGCCCACTTTATTTTGCCGCTCAACTACCAAACAGGATCTTTCTCCCTTTTATTATGCATCAGCCATGACAACTATAAATAATGCAGGAAATCAAATTACCAAATAAACCAATTTATTTACACCCACCAGCATGTGCTGTAATCTTTTTTTATTATTATTCCTACAAACATGCTATCTAAAAAAAATCAAGTTATCTCCTCTCAGCATAAAAAAAAAGCTTTAATTCGAGCATCTTCCTGCAGAAAGAAAACAAACAAACAAACATCTCAGTACACGCTGTACACGAGAAGCACATCACACAGCGCCACGCCATATGGACGACGAGCGATAGCCGCGGCGACGGCCATCAAAGTGGGTGTTACTGCAGCAGTGTCCTTATAAATTTAGATCAAGCCTCCTGAATCCCTTTGTAGGCAATCTAGAAACTCAACCCTGTGACAACTAACACCCGTGGACGGGATCCAAGAGATTCTTAGAAGCAATTCACACTAAATTATCACATCTCCCAGCCCCAAACAAGCTCTGAGTCTAGCATCAAGACAAAAAAAAAAAACAAATTAAAAAAAAAGAAGAAATTTTTTAAAAGGGCGAGGAAGAAGGAGACAAAAAAAAAAAAAAGCTGATGATCCATCAGTGCCGAGACATGGATTATCAGTTGTCAGCTGTGATTAAATGCTGCTGGTTACAAGCTGTCAGGTATTAGGGGTTTGTGTAGGTGGCAAACGACATCCTGCCAATTATTAAAACTGGCAGGCGGAGTGAAAATTCATGAATATTTTACTCCATTTCTTAACAAAATTAAAATAGTTGCTCTTTCATCAGCAAAAAAAAAAAAAGTGAAAGTATGTTTTCTTTTTGTTTACTGTTGCAGCGCAAAGGGGGGAAATTTATCTGGAAGCGGAAATGCAAAAAGGTTATCTCCTCCAGCTCAAGAACATTCGGGATATCTGTATATAGACAGAAGCGATGTTTGTGTCAGCGGCAGATCAGCGACAGCGAGACGCAACAATTGAGCACCTAAACGTGCAGCGTTGTGCGTGCTCCACTGCATATCGCCAAAGCTGCCACTGATCCCGGGATCATAATAACTCACATGCCTCTCACTCTGTTATGGAAATTTCCCATCTGATAGAAACCTTTCTTCGCGGTTCCTACACCGACGACGAGCCCTATACACAATTTGAACCCCTTTGATGTACCTTTGAATATCGCAGATGGATTCGGAGCTTATCTTCAGGAAGGTTTCCATTTCTCGCCGCTACCGAAGGAGAAGACGGACTGAAAATCATCCTTAAATCAAACACTTTGTAATGTATAATGCCTTTCATTAGCGCGGCTCTGATGCATGGCGTTCCGGCGAACCTTTGGTGGGGAATCCTCTAATGGGTTGAGTAGGAGACGGGAGGAGAGAGGCATGGATGTAGACATAAATTCTCGCTGAGAGACATTAACAGCTGCAGCCGACTGGTGCCTGTCGCAAGGCGCGACTGAGGAGGCCTATGAATCACAGAATTAAAGGGTTTTTGAGTTTACACATGGCTGCGAGTCAGATCAAAAAGGATATTAAAGGACAAAGGTGTCTCTATTTGTCACTGTGGAGGAGGTGGAGGAGGAGGAGGAGGAGGAGTGTGCAAACAACAGCCAGTGCATACCCATACACAATCGCTGGAGCAGGATATTTGCCAACTTCATTAGTCAAGTTTTCAACCAAACGCAAGTGCAAATTTTCGAATGTAGAAAATATGCAAATGAACATGCATTTCCATCTACTTCACTTCTACCATCCGCTGCAGTCAAATGATGGAAAACCATGAGGATGATGTGGTAAAAATATGACACTCATGTGAGGTTCAGTCTGCAGCCAGTGGAGCTCACTGCACTGCTCACTAAATCTTTTGTCTTGAACTTCCTCATGTGCCATTTAAAACCCATTTAGCGTAACACAAAGCATGCATAAAACACACAAACGGACAAGAATTATAATATAAAGATGCGAGCTAATATTTCAAAGCCTGTGGTGTGAACTCTCAAAGAGAAAGTCAGATTTGGAAGGCGGGCAGCGTTTAATGAAAGATACCATCCAGCAGTATTATGGGAAATGTAGAATTCAGTGTGTTTGGATCTCGACCAACACCAGGGACTAAAAAGTCATGTTATCTCAGCCTGTGCTGCTTCAATTTTGATCATTCTTTATTCAATCGATTCCTGGCACGCTTCCCAACGTGGTGGAAGTGATATAGCAAATTGCTGGGTGACTCTTTAAGGAAAAGAAGATCCAATTAATTTGCAAACCACAAATTGACATTGTTTTCTACTTTATTCGGGGCTTTATCTTGCAGATCTTGCAGGCCTGCGTTGGGAAACACCGTCCTGGATTTCACCAGTAATAACAATGACGGCAGGTCTAAAGTGACGGTGAGGGGACTCGATTGAAACTACACCAAAAGCGGTGAAGTTTCCACTGTTGTGCTTCTGAAGCGTTATCACCTCATTGTCAATTAACGGACGAGATTAGCATTAAAGTTAGAAGCCGCCGTCAGCCAGTCAGGTGACAACAACACTTCTCATTAACAGTCTAATAATAGCCAAAGCATCACGACGAGGCTTCACTTCAATATACGGATCCATACAGCGCATGATAAGCAAACATCACCTTAAATATAGCCGAGCTGCTGATCAAACCAGCAGAGCTTCTAAACTGAAATCAGAAGTGAGTATCAAAAGAAGTATGAGAAGTCAGTCTTAAGTCTTGGGAACTTATTCTTTCATCAAGTATTTGTGGTGATTATGGTCTCTGTTGTATTTTGTGCACTCTCCAGTTGGTGTCTGTGTTGTGGGTACTCTGTGGAGAGGATGGCCGGCAGAGAGCTCGTCACCCATTTCCCATCAGCCACTGGTCAAACCCTGCCTTCATGTGTGCTCCAGTGCCAGATGATCGTTCAGCCCCTCGTGGTATCGTTGACAATTCTACTAGTCTTGAGTCACTCTCGTGTTTTTCAGTCTTGTGACTTCGCTAACCTCGTCGTCTCTTTTGCCCGTTCCAGCACTGCCTCCACCGGCTCACCAGCTAGTCCCTGTCCAATCAGCACGGAGAACCCCACCAGCACCAACCAGCAAGATTCACTGCACCAACCCCCCGCACCTCTACAGGAAATCCCTGTCACCACTTCCGCCTCACAGCCCCCGGAGCACCTGCACCTTGGAGTGGACCCCGTCTGGCACCTCATCCCCTGACGAACTGGTTTCCCCACCACGGACCTTCACTCCCCGGTTCCCCAGGAATTCCCCTTTACCCCTGACCCTATCAATAAATATTCTTTTAACCTTCTCCGCCGCCTCCATCTGCATTTTTATTTTTATTTCCTGATCCAAGCAGAAAACAAAGACTCTTCATTTAAGACTGACGCATGAGAAATTTGAGTGTCTTCTAAAATAGCATAAAGCATCAAAAAAATGTCAAGAAATTTTCATGTGTTTCTGTTTTTATATTCTCCACACTAACACTTTGCACCGCTATCAAAATTTCCCAAGCGATGTCCAACTTCTTGGTGCGAGCTTCAGCTTCTGCCTTTAATCTGAAGCCAAATTCTTGGTCTGGATTTTTTTTATTTATTTATTTATTTCTTTGATTGAAGACTTTACTCTTTGGAGTCTAGTTATTTGGATTTCCCCAGACGTCGAACCACCTGGATGATTGAGCTGAACCTTCACAGGCCGAATCCCGACTGCTCGCTCGGCGCTCGCCGTAATTCCACAAATAACACCCTGCCAGCTAAAAAACGCTCTCGCCGGTTTTCGAGGTTCAAACGATCGAGATTTAATCCTCCCAAAACACGCCTGAAGTATGCTAGTGAACTACAATGACCGTAATTCAGTGCAACCTGCGACACAAAGCCGCAGCGCTTCCTTTGAGCCGACTCTGACTCGGAGAGACAGTGTGGAAACGTGGCCTCTGTAATGAGGGAAGTAATGTCAGCTAATGTAGCGTGGCTAGACCCACAGAGTTTTGTGTGTGTGTGTGTGTTTAAACGAAATAAATAAATAAATAAAAAGAATCCCAGCGATAACGAGCTCGATTCACACTTTCCCCTCTTTGACACCGGCAAAGTAAACACTGCAGTGCATTTTTAAAAATCCACTCCTTCAGCTCGAGCCTTGTTATAAGTGCTACACTGTCTTAAAAAGTGTAATCATAAGATTGCGATTGGGATACGACCGGCTCGGCGGCGCGCTAAGAGTCTTTCATTTAAGCCACCTAAAGCCCCGTTGGCAGATGAGTCATACAATAAGATCAAGCGAGCCACTTCAAAGTCGAACTAAGAGTATAAATAAGCATTGCATCAAATAGGTGGCACCGGTTGCCATGGCGATATGACAGCTGTCAACAGGGGTTAACGAAGGAATCGGTGGGCCTGCCTGTGTTTTTTTTTTTTTTTTTTTTTCACACCCCTCGCCGCGCTGCTCCGCCACGGCTTCCTATGACATCAACGCTCTAAACATCACCCACATGTGACACCCGTAACTTTGTTCGCAGATCAGCGGCACCCACTCAGACATCTGTCGCCACACACATGTATAAATCAATATGCACCCTTCATAAAACAAAAAAAAAAATAAACATCTTTATTTCTTCCCGAGGCCGGTTTCCTCATCTTTTCTTTCTGCCTCTCCACCTGGATCATCTTGTCAGGAGTTCGTTGGCGCGATCCCGACGAGCCCAAACCGCCGAGGCTCAAGTCGTCTCCTGGTGAGATCTGAGATTAAATTTATTTTTTTTTAGCTTCGTCTTTTTATAGAACAGACAGTACGCCTGCCACGCACTAATGTTTTCCCCCTTGTGCCTTGACATGTGTGTTTTCATCTCCCACCTTGATGCAACACCTATAATAAACTGATAATTCGGATGACGACGCGGAGGTGCCAAGACGTTCTTTTGGTGACTGGCTGAGTGGCACATGGGTTCAGAGGAAGAATCGACCGCTGCCTTCCCCTTCCCCAATATCACGTATGTAACTGTATGAGTTTCCAGCCCCCCTTGGCGATATCGGCAGGAAAAATAATATCGCGCGGCCACAAGTTAGCAATGCATCCCTAACAGCTGGCCGTGAGTTAGTGGAGTGTGGCCGCGAATTAATAAAGCCTGATAACAGCAGTGTGGCCGCGTCTTAATAACGCACGGCCGCAAGATATGGAATCTGCTGTTTATTGACGACGCCGGACGAGCTCCGCGGGGCTTTTTTATCGCGCATGGAGCGTGGATGAATTTAAATTAATTTTATTTTAATCTCGGGATGGAGTGCGAGAGCCATGGACTGTTCGCTGAGTTGTGACAGAGACTCGGAGATCGATAAACCGACAGAAAAAAACAGGTGGTTTCTTGCTTTTCTGTGTAGTAAAATGAACTTTCCCTGCTAATTCCATCGCAGTTATCCCCAGACAGAAGGGGAGCGACGGGGAAGTGAAGGGAGCTGATTGTACTTGCCTCCCCCTGCTGATTTTGACGGATTACTGTGAACGCGCTGATTATTAAAAGTAAATAAATGATGATTTGATGAGAGTTGGGTTGGTTTTGCTTAGTTTCAACAGCTAGCACTGAGGTGTTGTGGATTTTTTTCTTTTGTTTAATTTGTTTGTGACTTTTTCTCTCTCCTGACATGTTGTTTCCGCACCCGAGCAGTGTCACAGGAACCTCCTGGTTTACAAATTAAACACGGGGTACAACAAGTGTCAAACTGAACCTCCTTTTAGAAGCTGCATATACGGAGCAAAGAGAAAAGAAAGTTTTAACCTCTCTTGGCGGTTTTCCCCTTTTATTGCTATTTAACATTGAATTATAGTCAATTTACTTTACTTTTTGCTCAAGAATTTACAAAACAAAGACTCATTCATGCCTAAGTGATTACATAACCCTATTCACTGAGGGTTTTTCTATCTTATTATGTGTTTTTAAAGCCGGTAGAACTGATTCTCCAATGACTGAACCTCCAGATCCAGCTGTCTTTATACTAGAACCACTTGAGACACATTCACTGCACTCAGATTATCTCCGTTTCACTAACTGTGTGACTTCTAGCACCAATTTAAAGGTGGTAAACACTCATGCAATGGCTTGTTTTATTAATTTATTATATCCATCCATCCATTATCTATACACCGCTTAATCCTCACGAGGGTCGCGGGGGGCTGGAGTCTATCCCAGCTGACTTAGGATGAAGGCAGGGGACACCCTGGACAGGTCACCAGTCTATCACAAGCCTACACTTAGAGACAGACAACCAAGCACACTCACATTCACACCTACAGACAATTCAGAATCACCAATTAACCTCAACATGTTTTTGGACCTTGTGGGGGGAAGCCGGAGAACCCGGAGAGAACCCACGCTGCACGGGGAGAACATGCAAACTCCATGCAGAAAGATTCCGGTGTCCCCACCGGGACGCGAACCGGCAACCTTCTTGCTGTGAGGCAACATTGCTACCAACTGCGCCACCCTATATAATTTATTATATATTTTTAATAACTAGGGCGGCTGTGGCTCAGGTGGTAGAGCGGTTGTCCTCTGATCGTAAGGCTGGCGGTTCGATCCCCGCCCCCTCCACAGTCGAAGCGTCCTTGGGCAAGACACTGAACCTGAAGTTGCTCCAAATGGCACCTTGCATGGCAGCTCTGTCGCCATTGGTGTGTGAATGGTTGAATGAGAAAACATTGTAACGTGCTTTGAGTGCTGCTACGGTAGAAAAGCGCTAAATAAGTGCAGAACATTTACCATTTAACTGACATTACTATGTAGAAACCAGTTTTCACTTTGACAGGAAAGAGTCTTTGTTTGTCTACATTTTGGTCAAATTAAATGGACCAGTATTTCATGTTGGAAAGCGATAAAAGGGGGAACGGGGATGAATTTTTTTTTTTATATTCACTGTTTCATGTGATGAAGTAAAAACCGCCTGAAAACAACAGTCTACTCAATGCAACAACATGAACAGCTTTCTCACGCCGTTTGATCTCGTATTGAAAGTTATGATTAAACTTAATATCTCTTTCCCACGCCTTACTAACTCCTGTCCACGGGTTATTGAACTTTATTAACTCGTGGTCGCGCAGTCCAAACTTGATGCTGTAATATTTTGGCACCAATGGCACCGGGGGCCTGTAAAAGAAACTTCTTTGTCTCTCTTTGGTTCTCATTTATTTGCATGCCGATGATCTGTTAAAGTTCTGCTGATGATCAGTTGCTTAGATGTTTGGTCGTTTTCAGAGGAACTAAACTCTTGAGCTCAGAGTCACAAGTTGCTGCTTTCAGTAACGTGAGACGCAAATAAAGATCTTGGGTCCTGTCAGTGGGCTGCAAGGTGGAGCGGTGGTTAGCAACGTTGCCTCGCAGCAAGAAGGTCGCCGATTCGCGTCCCGGTGAGGACACTCAGGATCTTTGTTTGCATGTTCTCCCCGTCTCCAGGTTCTCCAGCTTCCTCCCACAAGGTCCAAAAACATGTTGAGGTTAATTGGTGATTCTAAATTGTCCGTAGGTGTGAATGTGAGTCAGCTGGGATAGACTCCAACCCCCAGTGACCCTAGTGAGGATTAAGTGATGTATAGATGATGGATGGATGGGTCCTATCAGGGTTGGAGGTTCAGTCTACTGTCCGCAGTCAACTTATTACATGTAGGCGAGACGACAGGCGATCGAGATGCTTTTGTCTCGTCTTTGAAAAGCAGTTCTGTCTGACGAATGTTTACATCGTGTAGAAAACCGTACGAGTTTTACAAAGAGTTTGTGTTCATTATCATGTTATAAATAAGCAATGGCAATGATCTGCTTTTACTCTCCATATTGTACATAATATCAAATTTACCAACAATCCAGCAGCGCATTTGTGTTTAAGGATGATTGGGTTTTTCTCCCCGACATATATTTGGGAGCTTAGCGTCATTTCCACAACAGGCCTCGATTATCTGTACATGAATGGATTATGAGAGTTCCAGAAAGATAAGAGAATTGGATCATCTGAGGCCAAGCAGCGCCAAAATATATTTACATTTCTGTGTAGCGAAACTCTTATGACTATTAAGGAGATAATCTAACATACATTTTATAGTGCACATAATGGAAACGAGAAGTGCTGCTGCCATAGAGTAACTCAGTTCAGTGTGGGCTGCAAATTGGGCCCTATATTTCCATATTTTTATTTTAACACCACTAGAAGCGTGTCATCAATTCCTGCGTGCAACCTATCAGATTTGACTGACTCGCGACTTGGACGCAAATTAGCAGCAATCAGGGTTTTGCACCTCGATCCGGCTCAGCCATCAGCACCTCCACTGTTTAACGAAGGAGTCAAACGATAACAAGCAGCGCTAAAACCAGCTGCTTTTAGAGGGTGTCGCTGTCTCTTGCGAGGCTCTTCCTCCGTTCACGACTCCCCGACGTTCACGAATCCCCCCTGGGAGATGCCACCGGAGTGCAGGGAGCAGATTGGGGGGGGGCAGCAGAATGCCAAGTCCACTCATGTATGTAATGGTTACACTGAAGTGATTGTACGACATGACCCCCCCGTCGTTCCCTCTCCACACTATCCCCACTGCCCCTGCCCCTTCCACCCCTTCATAATATCAATTAATATTATGGCAGAAGACAGACGCACCGATGATCCGTAACAAGTGGCATCTCTGGAGAGAGCCAGTGCCACGAGACGGCCTTAATTAGGCCTGAAAAATGGCAGGTTATTCCATCCCGGCTCTCCCTGTTAATCTGTGCTATAGAGCCACAGAGTCGACCCCGGCCCCAACTGGCAAATGTTATTATTTCATCTTTGTCGCAGCTGTGAATAAGCCGATGGGCGTGACAGCCAGTGGGCGGCCTAAGATTTTTTTAACAAAGCTTTACAGGAAAGCAGGCGCAGTCGGTGCAGCCAACTGTTCGCTGCTACAGCCGGACATACAGTACACAACAGGAGCATTTTAATTAATTAGGAATCAGGGCGGCGGTGGAGCGAGTATCTGACAGGTTATGAGTCCACCCCGTCTGTCTGGTAACAGACAGCCGACACCTAGTTGGAATTCAAACTGCGTTTTCGCATTCAAATGTCAAACTCTCTCCTTCCCTTTGCTCTGTATGTGTTTTTTGGGTGTAAATTTCATCATGAAATTTCCATTTTGCCTGCCTTCATTATTCAGTCTGAAGGTGCAATCCCACTGGTACACTTCAGTGTTGCCCAACAGAAGGCTATGTTTGAATAGGATCGAGTAGAAATTGGAATTAGAGACAAATATAAAATGAAAACAAGCACTTCTTGTCTGTGGCGGTCGTTCGGTCTAACAATAGGACGAGGATGAAAGGCATGTCGCTCATCCAGATTCATAGAATGTGGAACACGTGAGGTGAAATGTAAGGAACCTCGTGGTAAACTAGTTCACAAGCGGTTGAACCACGACCACAAAAACCAAAACACAACTGATATGAAAGTTCTCACATCATATGTTGAACTCTGTGTTACATATTCGTATGAGAGTTTCACAAGTATAAGGATTCACACGCAGAAACAGTTCTATGTACATGTACAACTCATTTGAAAACCTAATGTGGACGCATGTATTGTTTTTAGACATGAGAGAATATATATATGTGTGGGCACAAAATCATATTATACAGCTGAAAGGCAAAGTTCACTTCTGTGCTCTCTTTTGTATCTTAACATGTCGTGGAAATCAAAAGGCTGTTTGAAATGTCAGCTCGAGTACCAAATGCATATTCCAGTTTTGCACCTAGTAGCTCTCACTGACTTTCTAATGATTTTTTTTTTTCTTAGGTAACAACATGTCACAGCTCTGCATGACACGGACATTCATTTCTTTTCTTGATTTTTCACAGGCGAAAACAAGATTTTATGCAAAACAAGAGTTTCATGTAGTTATCTTTTCAAATATGACGACTTTCTGTGTACACAAATGTCTGTTTTAGACATTTCACATGTGACAGAATAAACATATTAGAGAAAATGTGGGTTTTTTTGGTTCTTCATTGTCACTAAAAGTCAAAAATGTCGGTGAAATGATGATAAAATGGAATCCAGACTCCTTTAAACTTGTATTTTGCAAACCGATTTCCTTCTTCATGTGTTTTGTAAATTATGGATCGTTCAGTTATCAGCTAAAACATCGGACAATAATATAATTTTTTGCAATATTACTCCTTATTGGTTTGTGTGGTATTAGTTTCCGTATCAGGTGTCACATTTAATTTAGGTGTAATATTTCAGTGTCATGTCTACTATTTCATTTTCATTTGTGACTTTTTGATCACATGTGCAATATTTCACTTTACTTTCAGTTTCATTATCACGTGTAATATTACTTATTACTATGGTATAACTGCCTATTCTAGCCTTATTTTAGCTTACGTTTTCTATTCCAGTAATGTATGATATTTATATTTTATTGCTTTGTACTTTTAGGCGCTACTTTTCTTATGTTGCATCATTGTTCAAGATCTGGCCCAGGTCTTTCCTTCGGGATTAATACAGTTGTACCTTATCTTATCTCATCTCATCTCATCTCATCTCATCTCATCTCATCTCATCTCATCTCATCTCATCTCATCTCTGGCCTTTACAGGTGATAAAAGCCAACTCGCCATCTAGCTAGCCAACCCAACAACTACCTACAAGCCTTTGGCTAAAACGAGGAAGCACGCGTCCACTTTCATCACCTCAATCATTCAGAAAGTCCTTGAAACATTTCATGGTAGTTGAGTGAAAACAAAGGCTTTCCAACACACAACCATCACACGTTCACGCTAGTTTATATGTCGGGAGTGTCTCGACTATTAAACCGGCTCCCAGCTATGGCGGCTCATTTCGACTACACCGCTTTAAGACAACACGGGCGGAATTTGAATGTGGACGGACGGACAAATGGAGGGAGGACAGAGGCCTCCGTCACCAGCAGCACCTCGCCTTTTTTTTTTATTTTACAGCAGAGCAGCTCGGAGCAACACCTCGGGGGGACCTCGCAGCTCTGCTATCACTGGCATTGAGTAAGCAATCTGTCTGCTTCAGCTGAGTAATTACAGATCTGCTGCACCTTTTCCTGCTGATGATGCTGTCATGGGCAATGGCTGTTGCTATGTCCTGCAGGCCGGTATGATTGTTGGGGAATGACTTTGTTTCGAGTCTCCGCGCCATAATTTATCAGGCGCTGGTGGGAAGAAGTGTACAAATTATTATCTGCTGAATTTGAAAGTTGAAGTATTGATAGATAGTTGGCTTGTGTTTGCTCTAAATTTAATATCGGGGAGCAACAACAGTCGTCTGAGGATAAGTGGCGGGATCATTAACCAAAAATAGACATTCGGGCTCCAGTAGAATGCATTCTTCAATAATGATGGCAACTAATATAGAGGTAGTGTTCACTCTAGCAAACACTATGCCCTGAGGATGAAATATGACAAATTACATTTAAATTCACTAATATCCTAAAATACCTCCAGCTATCCTGAATCGTCTGCGTTGAAACTCGCTGGGTTGGTTGTAGGTTTAAAAAAAAACAAATGAGACAAACATAAAAATACCTCAAAAAGTCAAAGCAGCAACAAATCCAGAATACCTGTAAGGCTTTGTGAGCTCATTGGGAAAAGAGCCACATTGCGGTCAAGCATCATGCACGCAGCGAAAAAAAGAAAAGAAAAAAGGCAACAAATACACACATGAAATATAGTCTCTCATTTTTGCAAATGAAATCATTTGCTATTTTTGTTCACCCTCCCATGAGCGCCGTGACAAACGGCTCCAAAATATGAATGCAAATAACATATTTAAAAGGGCCTAATAGCTATTTCCAATACAATGCATCATTCTGATCAATTGTACTTATTCAGGTCTACACGCCTCCTTTACCGTTCGCCTCTGATTGTATTTTCCAAATGCCAAGAGCAGACGAATCGCCGCCACAGACACACAAGTCATTTAGCAACAATGAGGCCAAATGCTAAACGCAGGGAAAATGCAATGCACGGGTACAGCCTCTTTCTTCCCCCCACCGCCGCCGCCACCGCCGCCTCCTCCTTCTCTTCCTGAACCAAATCTCCGAGCCCCTGAAATCCCCCTGGTTACCTTCACATGATATTGTGATGCATCGTCTGCCCCGCTGCCTTCCGCGGTGATCATCTAATTACATAGGGCTTCGGAACGGAAAGTCAAACCGCTGCAGAACACCACTCCATCCCAGCACGAGATATCGCATTAGGCTGTGATATTATTGTGGATTTGAGACCCCGGGCGGAGTCAAGCGCCGCCATTAATTTAGTCGGATTTGACAGTATGGAATGAGAGTAACATCTCTAATGAACGATAACACCTACAATACCTGCTATTAAATCTCACGGATGTGTCTCATACTAATGATGCCGTCTCCCCGGGATGACCTCGAGCCGTGAAGTGGATGTTGTATGTGGCGCGGCGGACTTGTTTTGAGGAGCAACGGGGAGTTTTAATGGCTTTGAGAGTCAGCACACTGTCTTTGAGAGTCAAACTTCCAAAGAAGATGCAGAGGGGAGAGGTAAAAAGGGGGGAAAAAAAAAAAGGGAAGCCGGACCAACCGCTGAGACGCTCCCGGGGCTTACCTGTCCTGGCATGGCATTTTCGCAGAGGAGAGTTTCATAGTCTATGGCAAACACGGGCGCGTTATCGTTTATGTCCTGCACTGTGATGAGAGCGATGCCTTTGCCAATTTCCATCGGATCCTCTGAAAAAGAGAGAAGAGAGAAGAGAGCCACAGATTTCAGCGAAAAAAAAAAACTTTCTTCCAAACACTTTCATTCTGCCTTAACTTCACGTTGATGCACTCGGCCAAATTATGGAATATTGATCTTTCTCATGTGTTTTAATTAATCACAAAGGAGTTGAAGGGAGGGGGGGAGGGGGGGAGGGGGGGAAAGGAAGAAAAAAAAAAGTGCTGCTGTAATGAAATATGCAGTGTGCTTCCAACAGCTGGCGTCCTTACCCGCTCTGCTGTGGATCAGCCAGAATGATTAGACTCGGCGCGGGGGTTTGTTGTTGTCGGGGAGGAAAAAGGCCGAATGTTTCACGTGTGGTTGTGGTGGTGGTGGTGGAGGGGGAGGGCTTCGCGCCTCCGTCTGCGTGACACACACTGATGGCTAAACTGGTGCGTGAGTGCAAGACGATGATTTAGCCTGGCGTCGCCACAATGCCGGCCAGAGATGACGCTCTGACATTCGGGGGCCGGCTGATTTGATGGCGATAAAAAGGACGCGCGGAGCCTCGGGCCACAGACTTGTTGTCATTGGCGTGGTCCGGGCAGAGCGGATGAAATGTGAGTGACTGCAGCTGAAATGCACAACATCCCTCAACCAAAAAATGCCCCCCCCCCCCCCTCCCCGCACCCTCTCCGGTTACAAGGAAGCCATTTACTATAAATACTGTCATAAGGCAGTGCAGGCCAGTGGATTTTC
Organism: Stegastes partitus; assembly: GCF_000690725.1. Lineage (NCBI taxonomy): Eukaryota > Metazoa > Chordata > Actinopteri > Pomacentridae > Stegastes > Stegastes partitus. The sequence continues at coordinate 212,186 of NW_007577945.1, read as the reverse complement.
GTTGCCAGTCTTGTGAACTCGGAGATGTCTCGAGCTGAAAACAGCGCCCGAGTGTCACTCCGTGTCAGAAGCCAGTACCTCACGCAGGAGGGACTGTTGTGACATTTCATACGGCTATTATTATACGCAGCCTTCTCTTTGTTGCTATATCAGGCGAGCGCTCGCACTCGGGAATCAACCCGGTAGTGCATCTGTGCGCTTTTTAGATGTAAATAAAAACACATCTTTGAAGCAAAAAAAAGGGGTTTGGAAGTGAGGAAAAAAAATGTAATACCCCCCCTTTCTTTTTTTTTTTTTCATGAAAATGTGACTGCATAGGAAGTGCAAGGCTGGTTGTCTCTTTCAACCGTCTCGAGTGCTCAGCGCGCTGATGATTGCCGCCCATTGTGTTTGCGCGATGGCAGCAAAATGATAGGAATGCAAAAAAAAAAAAAAAAAAAAGGTGTTCATGTCCTTGGAGCCATTGACAGATGAACAAAAAAAAGGCACGCGGCACTTCTTCACATCGCATTAACATTGTTCACCCGTGGGTGAGATCGCCCGCCCTTAGTCAGCATCTCGTCCCCACGGCTCAGGGAGACGTGGAGGTCAAAACGACCGTCCTGCGTGTGAATTAACATTCCCCGACAGCCCTGCAACGAGCCCCGACAACTCCACGCTGCGTCGTCCACGGCGCGGGAGACTGTGGGACGTTATGAAGTGGATAACAGGACGGAGAGGCTCCACGGTTTCCGTGTACTCCGTCTTGGTGACACTAACAAGCTAACTGACAGTTTGCTAAGCCCCGGCGGCAGATTTTTTGAAACAATACAGAGTTTTCCAGGCTCAGAACGGGCCTTTGGGGGGTGACTACGCACACCATGACCAGTCTGGGTACAGTAATGAGTCTGTGTTACCTTATTTGACCGAAATCTATCTGTTTTCCTCTTGTTTCTGAGCAATAACGTCTATTATGTCCGAGGAAATGAAACTCCAGTTAGCTAATCTGATTTAAAAATAAGTGTATATACATGACAAATAGATTCATCAGTGGTCATTTTGGGCTGCACCAAAAACCCCCCTCTGCTGAAGAAACCCTGCAATAAGGCCTTCATTTCAAACGGAGGTAAATAAAAGCTGTCCATTTTTAAAATTACAGCTATCTGGAGTATATTTAATAGTTAGGTAGGTAAATAAACTACCATTAGTTCCACGAGTTAATTGAAAACAGGCTTGTTTTAAAACAATTATCTTGCAAAAGAGGTAATAAATATGTGCCTATATTGTGGTAAAAGGCACAACATTTATAGTTGGCAGATCCTGTTTGGGATGTGGAAATGCAGAAACATCGCTGTTCATTTTTGGAGCGTACATCATGCTGCCAACGGTTTTGATTTTCCTGGGAGATTTTGTGGGATGCATTTAGCAGCCTTTTTTTCTCTCTTTCTTTTAATCGAAAAAGATGCCATCAACCACATCACTCTTTTCCTTTGAGGAGAGTCCCTGATGTTTCTATCTGGGCTGAATGTGCTCATCGTGAAGGCTGCAGCACGTTTAGTCGACCAATCAGCAGCCAGGAAGAGGCGACAATGAGCGATAAATGAGCCCAGTGGACCAATCACGGGCTTTTCTCCAAACACAGTTTATTAGCGTGTGTGAATTGGAGTGAAATAACAGGTGAACAAAAGTGCTGCGAATGACGTTAATTAAGGTTTTGTACCTAAATGCAACACAACCTTCATTAATCATTCATTTTATTAGTAAAATAATCTATTCTACCTGCATAAAAAAGTCTTGGAAGTCAGAGGTATGTGTACTGTCACTGACATGATGACAGAACGGTGACATTTAGATTGACGTCATGTTTTCAAACTTGTGCTACTAAAAACATGTGACACACTGCATCGAGCTAACTGCTGTTGTTCTGGTAGATTAATCGTAGCAACTGGACTTGTTTGAGATCTTTGAAGACGTTCCACCTCTCATCCAAGAGGCTTCATCAGTTCTGACTGACTAGTTGGGAGATCCAGATACTTATAACCTAAGGAGCCATTAACACCTGAGTTTCAGTTTCAGTTGGGGGTTTGTTGCTCCTCACCCTCGTTATGTGAGTCGTTAGTGCTCCCCCTGCCACAAAGGGGTTCGTTAGGGTCTTTTGTGGCTAGATGTGAATGCGGTTTGGGGAGAAATCTAAGGATCTCACAGACAAACTGCTGTTGTGTAATTGAAACCAAACACTGAATCTGCAAAATCAGCCTCGCGGCCAACATCAGGATAGAAATTCCATCCAGATCTGTGAAATTAGGCAAAAAAATACACTTCATATAAAAGATGTGGAACTGTGTCTATAAAATGTCAGTCAGCAGAAAACTCTAGTATCCAATACTAATGACTGAAAACTGGAACTGACCAGTTATGAGGATCGAATGACTAATACAAGCTGGTAAAGTATTTATTAAAGGCCTAAAGCGCCCTGTTTTTATTTACTAACTAAGTCAAGGTTGTGTTTTGAAAAGGTTAGAATGAAATTTTGCCAGCTATGAGGTTGTGTTTATGTAATAACTAACAGATAATGAAATAAAATTCACAGAAACAGGTGACGTGCCTGGAAGTGAGACCCAAAGAGTGTAGAAATCAGTGTTGAGATGTGGATTTCCAACTCAAAATCAATGTCTTTGTTCTCGAATCTGCTTCAGTTTGCTGCATTTTGATGAAATCATAGTTAATATTACTTTGCTGTTTTAGTATTTCCAAAGTCTGATTCTAGAAGACGCTTGTATTTTATGAGTCGACTAAATGGTCCATGTGAAGATGTTTCTTTGCATTCATTCATTAGGGCTCGTATCACAGAGTGTGAAAAGGAAACATCTCGTCACCCTGACATGATCCTCTCTGGCTGGGTTCAGCTGGAGAAAGAGTTTGAAGGACTGCGTATATAAAAATGTAGTCTCAGGTTATGTTGGTTGAGGAGTGTTAAAGGTGGAAAAGGTGTTCATACGCAACACCTCAAATCACTTTAAATGGAAAGCAAACATTATTTCAGTCAGTTTTGTGAACGTTCATGGTTGTGCTTGAGATCAGGGTAAAGGAAGGAGGAGGGAGGGCAGGATGAAGGTAAATCTGACACATGTTTATAGTGTTCACACTGTATATACGCTCCATCCTGCGTTTCTACTGTATGTATCTCACAGCATTAACACTGTTTACACTATTGTTACTGTTCTTACTGTTTATGCTATTTATACTTGTCATACCACTATTTACCTCCACCTGTATTGTATATTGTGTCCACATCTGTTTATTCATATACTAGTGTGTTCATAGTGTTGTCACAATGTGTCTAAACAATTCATCTGTTTATACTGTGCATGCCATACTGTTAATAACATACCGTACTTCTGCACTTCTGATTCAATGCTAAACTGCACAGTCCTCTCTGTGCCACGACAATCAGGCTGCATCTAATCTAGTGTAACATAATGCTTCCTATTTACGTACGCTAATGTTAAATATAAGCAATATTTCTCCGAAATTGCAGACTCCACCTTTAAGTTTAATAAAGAGCTGCTAGCATTGATCTAAAATTCAACATTTAAATTCATTCCTCACACTTTTGCTTGTGTGTTTTTGCATTTGGAGCGACTACAACGCCAAACTTTTTCGATGGAGCCAATCACAAATTCTCTTTGGTTGATACGAGTCGCCATCAGGATGGAGGTAGAGGAGAACTTCATGTGGCCAGAGATCCTTCATTCCCTCCATTACAGCTCTGGTAAACAAATCTAGGTGGTACAAGGTGTGCATCAGTTGCTCACATGTGTAGCAGCAATATTTGTATTAGTTAGTTTAAATTCAGCGATGCCCTATTGTCACATTAGTCAGGCTATTCTCCATAATCATTAATAACATTGTAGGGTTGATATGTATTACAAGTAGTAAGTAAAGTAGTGTTTCATATCATTTTTGAAGCATCTAACCCTTAATATGTAAATAATTTATGTACAATCACATCATAAGTAACACTTTAATTTAATCTTGTAAGGTTTGTAATGCTAGTCATAATCTTTTTTCACTAGGGGGGTATTCTGGTACAGCAGCTGCTACATACAAAACAATCATTACTAATTATAAATTTGTCGTCCTGATTGTTGCAGTTGTGCAGCGCTTCACTGTTAAATATTTTCGGCCGTGGCTACATTCCTAAAAGAACAATAAACTAACTCCTACAGCCGGCCCGGTGAACTTCGACACGCAGAGGAAAAACCAAAGTTTGCGAGGTTTTCTGCGCTTCCATACGGCCGCCCGTCTGCGATTGGACAAACCGCCGCCCACTGGAGGGGTTTAGTGTACGGCCAACTCTGACCGCCGCGTCAGGTTTACCGCCAGTGTTTGCCGCGCAAGCGAGTAAACTTACTGCTCTCGATGGCAAAGATGGTGAGGTTGTGGACTGAGTTGGCTTCCCGGTCCAGAGGCTTGGCTGTGCTGATGACCCCACTCAGAGCATCCACATTAAAGAAGCGCTCCAAGTCCGTGTTCCTGTCAATGGAATATCTGGACGAAAATACACAAAAACACACACGAGGCACTTTTTTAAAAAATTGCTGTTGGATAGTGGTATTGATTTGACATTTCAGTGTTTCTTCTACTTGTAAGGAAAGATTATGATTATGGTTTTTTTCCCCCAACCAGCTGTGCAACAGTGAACTTTATAGCATAAGTTAAACAAAACCCTATAAAATTTTGATGAAAAAAAAAA
>NW_007577945.1:202147-205881 GCF_000690725.1 Stegastes partitus | reverse complement strand
TCATAGTTGTTTTAAGTCTCTTTTTGCTCATTTCACATCTCTTTGTGTACGTGTTGCGTACACAAAGAGATTGCTTCGTTGCTCTTCGTTGCCCTTTTAGTTGTTTTGAATCTCTTTGTGATCATTTTTCATCTTTTTGTGGGCATGTTGCGACTCTTTCTAGTCATATTTTTTCACTTTGTGGGCATTTAGCAACCCTTGTAGTTATTTTGTGACTCTTTGTGGACGAGTTGTGTCCCTTTACAGTTGTTTTACTTCTCTTCATGATCATTTTTCATCTTTTTGTGGGCATGTTGCATCTATTTATGGTTATTTTGTGTCTCTTTGTGGGCATTTTGGGACTATTTCTAGTCATTTTGTGACCCTTTTTGGTAATTCTGTTACACTTTGTGGTCATATTGTGTCTTTCTATGTATCGGTTATAGGATTTGCGCTATTGGTTCCCTGGAAAAAAGAAAAAAAAAAGGTCGATCCCATATCCGCCCCTACCTGATTCCACTGTTGGAGGTGTCTGGGTCGTGGGCAGAGACTCTCCCGATGGATGTGCCCACTTTGGCATCCTCCGAGACAGACATCTTGCTAAGTGACGCGGAAAAGACCGGCGGCTCGTTCACGTCTTCCACTGTCACCTTGACTGATGTCGTGTCGCTGAACGGGCCCAAGCTCAAGAAGTTGGAGTCGATATTCCTGTTTGTGGCTTCGATTCTCAGAGAAAAGCTGCTCTTTGTTTCAAAATCTAAAGGCTGGAGGACAGAGAGAGAGATGTACGAAGCACGTGAGAAGCACTTTTCTTGTCAAAACACCAGATGTGTTGGTTGAAAATTGAAGAACACAACACCGTGGCTGCACTTTCAGGGGTAAAGGAGCAGTTCGTATGTAAATCTGCAACTCATACAACGCTGGGATATTGATCCCAATTAAGGATGTGGTGCTCTAAAGACCCACGACAATTTAACACAGAGTCAGACTTAAACAAAAGTAATGCGGTGATGGATTATAGTTACTTTGTGCTGTGAAAGCAATAATATTGATTTAAAAACAAAAAAAAAGGCACACAACATGGTGAAAAGCATTCTGAAATGAATGCTTCTGGAGCATTTTCTCTGGCTTATCGAACTCCCCCATCGCAACATATAATATACCGCCAGAGAACATTGATTTGACACTTTCAATGTCAGAGAGCCTCTCCTGTGTCGTAATTGTCCGGGGTTTGGCGCAAAAAAACAAACAAACAAAAGGATCAAATTGGCCCATCTGAGGAGAATTGCTTGTACCCAACAATGGCTGTAGCGCTCCTACAAAAGAGCGCCGGCGATGAGCTGTCACATCCATGTGGCCTGGGGAGACCGTTTCCGAGTCCTCTGCAGTGTGACGTAACAACCCCCACCCCCCCGAGGATGCAAAATAAAAAAACCTGAGGTAAGAACGTGCAACAGATTTCCTCTCATAAATAAACGAGTTGGCCCAATTTATGTAGGTGGGTGTCAATTACATTATTTTTTGCTGAGTCCGGAGCCGCCGTGGCTGTAAAACCTCCGACTGCTTACTTGGGGATGTTTACTTCATCACAGGTGGTGGAGATAGTCAATGCCGATTTGTCATTAGTGATTACCGCTTAATCCGAAAGGTGCTGCAGACGTTTTTAAAACACAGTAAGAGGCGAAGACGGTGGAAGGAGAAAGCGGGGAGAGGCACTTATCCTAATATCCTCCGGTAAACAAGCGTTTGCTGTCTGGTGTTTACAGATCAGAGCGAGGCGAGAAACAACCGGCCAAATAATCTGCTAATCATATACAAAATAATGCATCCCTGCCTATGTGGGTTTTACAATATTCCACCCACTCAGTTACCCATAACACAGAGCTAAAGAGCTAATTGCAAGTTATCACCTTAAGCCAAACATTTCCTGCAGGATACAGATTTTAAAAAGGTATGCAGCTCGGCTTTGTTCTAGATTTTTCTTGCTTAAGTCTATTAATTTGTTGTCTATTAATTTAAATAAAACAGGTTCACAAAGTTAATAAAACAGATGTAGCTTTTTAAAAAAAATGTCACTCACACATGCGTAAACGCTGCATTAGTGGAGGGACTATTTCCAGCCGGGGATTAATACGCGTCTAATAAATACTCACAGCTGCAGGCAGTCTATGCGGTGCCGGCTCAAAATAAACTACAGTGTTCTTCTTAATAATGCCGTCCAGCGCAATGATGTGGCTCATTAATGTGTTTTTTAATAGTTTCTGGACTCTGGATGACACAGAGGTTCACCTACAAGGACGATGTGTGTTCATCCACGGCTGTTATTTTTGTCTTTTCATAGGATTTGTTGACGTGAAGAAAGAAATAGAAAGTTCCCATCTTCATTTTGCTATATAAAATTGTAGTAAAATGTTATAGCCCCTCTCTGGTCACTGCTTAAACCCACAAAACCTCCTCTCCATGTATTAAAGTGACATTTTTAGAAGTTTCATTCATGAAAATAATCCCTTCCTGCCCTAAAATGACTTCGATAGAACTCCACTCACTGTTACTCCTGAATGTGCAGAAGTCCTCTCCTTTTTTTTTCTACCAGCTTCTCTGCTACTCGCTGCAGCTCAAGCACACCAGCTCGCCTACAGCTCTGCTCAGACGCCACCAGGACGGATACTTTAGGTGTGTTGAAACCCTGGAAGTCTGTGTTTTTGAGGCTCAGCAATGCATTGGCTGCTTGTTTTTATAAAAGGAAACACCAGGTGGACATAGTAGAAGGTCTATATATGCTTTACATTTACTCCTGCAGTGAAGTAACGTTAACTTTAAGGACGCAAAAAGAACTACAGAAAATATCGTGTAGCATCTATTCGATTATTGCTTTAAACCTAAACTCATCCCCATGCGTCANCCGATCAAACCCTTTCAATACACAGCAACTCGTTTTTCAGGGGAAAATTACAACTTCAATTAGCCTATATCCAAAGGGTATTATTGCAGTGTAATTTGACTCTTGTGGCTGCATTAGTTCCACAATAATTTTAATTTCAACAGATGTAGGGAAATATATTGCAGACGCCGATAACAGTCACAGGAGCAAAAAGAGCCAATTTACAGCTACAATGGTGCAGTAATTTGATTTTCTGATTAAGATTACTAACAATCCTAACAGACCGAGCATGAATACCATACAATATTCATTCAATTAATGCAAAATAGGTGGGGATCTCCAGAGTGACACCGCACAGATTGACAATGCGAGCGCTTGTTTTTGAGTCACAAATGCCACGGCACAAGTGTCGGAGCCTTGACCCTCCTGCAGGAATGCCCTTCTCTTGTTCAAGATGGCATTTCGCTTTTGCAAATGATGCACTCCTTGGCCCTCCCACCATCTGGCGCCGTCTTTGTGACGGCCACACAGGGACTCTCGAGGGTCTATGAGTTCTTTGTTTGGAGACAATCTGGTGCGGATTGACCCCCTTTGTTTGAGTTTATTTGGATATTTGAAGTAAGTTTCTTCAATAAAGTATTGTTTTTAAAAAAGATCTCTCCCTGTTTAACATTTTCAGGCATAATTTAGTCAATCAATTCATGTAATAGCAGATGAGCAATCCATTTTAGGGATAGACCGATTATTGGCTTGGCCGATTATTGTGGCCGATATTTGGCATTTTTCCGATGCTCAGTATTTTTACTGACTGAAACAGCCTCCTTTCTCTGTATGTAGTCACCACATGGTCTCAGAAATGTCTCACAAGCAGAGA